>NC_068357.1:125704527-125835739 GCF_020536995.1 Dreissena polymorpha | reverse complement strand
CCCCAGTGTCTTGAGAGTTTTGTGTGAAATCAAGGAAAAATGTATGAATATGATTGTTAATCGTACAGTCTGGTTTGTTTGCATAAGGATCACATATGAACAATACATTGAATCATAGAATATACGTGGAGTCGCATACTTATCAAGTCGATTATGATTTCTTTTGACAAAAATAAAAGCGGTTGATCAATTGAGGCTATGTAAATGTTTTAAAAAACTGAATGATTAGACCTAAGATTGACTTAATAGCAGATGATAAGGCTTGATAAAAGTGTGTGTCTACCAGTATATGTTAATGGATTGAATGCAAGCTAGAGCATTGACTCATGAGATACGTGTTTTTGTTTTGTTTTTAAACGGATGAATAGTTTTCATATGTCTAAGACTGAAGATTAGATTTGATGAAAGAGAGTTTAGCTACCAGCTTGATAATTTGATCAGAGTTTAAAATGTCAAGAAATGACTAACTGTTTGAACATGTTTAATTCTTGTCAAGTTTTAAAAGTTTATATGTTAAGACTGTTCTAAGATTGATTACTATTGTTAAGTGATCTTCGTTCTTTTATAAGTTAAGACTATTCTTGGAGTTAAAACAATTGTCTTTATAAGAATTGATATTGTTAAGGGATTGTAAGAACATTGTTTTTAAAGAAAGAGGGATGTTGATAGATAGATGTTATATTGAAATGTGACTGGTAGCCAGTCTATATAGTTATACAAGATTTATGTCCCTTTTGTACTCTTCGTAATAAAGTAATCAACATTTTCTAAGAACGTATTTCCACTAAAAATGGTTTTAGAAAAATTACCTAAAAGGTCTTAGAAAAATTCGTAGAAGAAGATCTTAGAAAATGTTTTCAAGTGTGAAAAAATGTCAGAATAAGAAAAATCAATGTTAACTACCATATCTATTTCGTCTGCCCAAATTCTACCGGGAATTTTACCGCATATTTTTAGTAAACCCTTGTCGCGTACTTTCGATTTGAGGCTAGTAAATCCTATTTGCTATCGCAAATAATCAAAAAACCTTTAGCTTTATTGAATTGAAAAAAGTCGTTTTGAAGAGGATTAATTAGTTTTTCAGTTGTTCATGTACACCTACGAGCATCTATTTAAAGTTTTGATAATATCATATCTTGAAACCGATTCAACTTGCCATTTAAAACGCACTTTCGCAACACTTGCGACGAGTATATAGTGTCAGTCATCAATTACACTCGACTACACTCTTTTGATTTACAGGAAAAAAATTGGGTACGAAAAATAATTTGGTTACGAAAATAAAAATTGGGTACGAAAATTTTGGGTACGAGAAAAATTATGCCCCAAAAAATTTGAGTACGAACATAAATTTGGGTACAAAAATTTTGGGTACGAAAATGTATGACCCCTAAAAAATTTGTGTGTAAAAAAAATGGGTACGAAACAAAATTTGGTTAGGAAAAATATTTGTGGATACGAACAATTATGCAAAAAAAAAATTGGTATCAAACAAAATTTGGTACGAAAATTTTGGATACGCAAAAATTATGCCCCCCAAAAATTGGGTACGAAAAAAATTTGGGTACGAAAAAATATTTGGGTACGAAAAAAAATTTGGGACGAAAAAAAAAAATTGGGTACGAAAAAAATTGGGTACGAAACATTTTGGGTACGATTTTTTTTATTAGGAGAGATGGGGAAACTGTAAGTATACCGGGGTACCCAAAAAAATCATTTGAAAATCGGTGTACGGTGAAGTATACTTCAAAGTATCCGGGGTACGGGGAAGTAGTACCCGTGGGGAACTTGACCCATTGCCAAACTTGCGTGGTTATGGCATACGTGTAATTGACACGTCTAGTTTTATTTCAGCAAAACAACTTTTCTTGCTTACCCATTCCCACCAGACAATTTCAATTTACAACATCACAACAGTAACTCTATTAACGAAAGCATGCTTTTCTTAATGCACAGCTACATGCAGTTTCATTCGAGCGTCCAAAACATGTTAACGAATATTTCTTTTTTTCCTTCTACGAAATCCCGTTGTAAGGTCCAATGCAATTGGTGTTTAAATTGCTTTTAGATCTAGTTCTCTTCTCAAAATTGGTCGGTATGGGTAAAATTAGGATTTTATGTTTTATGATAAAAATCGTGATTAAATGATTTACCGATTAACGAATAACTCAAACCCAGCCTGGGCACCATCCCTTATACATACGGGTAAAATATTTTGCAATTTAGTTGGAAAGGCGACAATAACATTTCTATGAATCTCCTTATGTATCCGGTTATTTATGTGCTATAGTAAACATCGTTAAATCTGATTAAATCTTAAATTATACGGCAATAATATTTAATGAACGTGTGTGAGCTCTATATTTATAGAAATTAACCGTAATGTTTGCATTCCAAGAAAAAGAACGATGACGCTTATTGCACCTATTAATAATAGGTTGGTTAATTTACAACCTAGCGTTAATATTTCATATATTAAAAATGTTCGTCATCCAAGGTATTGCTTGTGTTGACTCAGCAGTATTAAGAAATATGAATGCATTTTAAAGACTTTTAAAAGTGGACAACCCATACGCTAAAATGTTGCCGACAGTTAAGAATCTCGTAATATCACATATGCGTGATACCTTTGTTCAACACCAGGTTGTTGCTGAAGAAACGCTATATCTCTTAGCTATATATGATTATTCTTGTTTTAGTTTCGTTTCAGTTGTAATTATTAACTACAATGGTATTACTTGAAATAATTCAAACTCCAAGCACGTACACAATAATTAGGTATATCAAACAGTGGATGGAACAAATTTACGAGCCCGGTACTTTGTTCAACTCTAATCTTATACGCATAAGGCAGCATGCACCTGTTGCGAAGGAAAGGCTTTTTGAACCAGAGATATTACAATGTGGTTGTACATAATCAACATCATCTGCTTTCGGTCTATGTCTTTATCATGCTTCCCTAAAATTCATCGTATATATTTGGTTGTTGTGGTGACGAGTCTGCTTGTTCAATGTATGGTTATTACAGATGCAGTTTTTTTTAATTGCCTGTCTACACCTTTCGATACTTTTGTTCAACTCTAATCTTATACGCATAAGGCAGCATGCACCTGTTGCGAAGGAAAGGCTTTTTTGACCAGAGATATTACAATGTGGTTGTACATAATCAACATCATCTGCTTTCGGTCTATGTCTTTATCATGCTTCCTAAAATTCATCGTATATATTTGGTTGTTGTGGTGACGAGTCTGCTTGTTTAATGTATGGTTTATTACAGATGCAGGTTTATTTAATTGCCTGTCTACACTTTCGATACTTTTGTTTGAGATTCTCTCTTTTTTTAACGCTTGAAACAAAATTACCGATAATATCAACATCAAGACTCTTGTATCCGGTAATTTAATGATTTTCTCTTATGTTTGTGTTTTCTTACACTGAATAGAAACCGGTAGTTGGGGTTTCACTCTTCCTTTGCTTGAAAGTGCGTAATTATGGCCAACCACAATAAAGGTAGATGTGGATTATTCATTCAACAATTTAAAGATTCTTAAATCAAACGAATAATGTATTGATATTGTGAAATATCGTTAAATTCAGAAAAAAAACTGACAAACCACGAAATTGTCATGGGCAAGGCATTTAAGGGAACGTCTATTAACTGGAATTTCTATGTATGATTGCTCACCATGACCCGATCATATGTATAAAAGGTGACTGGTTTTGAATTGTTTATGCCACTGCGCTAACGTTAGTTTGAACTTGCGTGATTGTTCAGAGACACAGCGATAAAAGGAGGCGTTTACAGTCAATTCTACGAACGTAAGTTCTTTTTAATATTTTGGCTGTATCGTGTATTGTTTCATACGGTGTTTGTTTGTTTGTTTTTAATCAACGTTGCAATATTTTGTTTCTTTTTGATTCGATTAACATTCCAAATTGGTATAAATTTATTCATGATTTCATAAGTATTGTTTATGATATCGTCGGTCCTAACAAACCTTCTTAACCACTTTCAAGAAATCAATTAAGTGACACATAAATAATCATCGCTATTTAAAACAAACTTTAACAACAACAACAACAACATTTAAAAATAAAGCTTAATTATATTTACCAATTTAATAAATCAATTTAATTGGACTATTTTTCAACAATGTTTTTTTTCCACTCTTATAGAAATTGAAATTTTGGATTCATTATTTCACAATGAAATTTAAACATCATTTTCGATCAGTTGTTGTTACTTGGACAATAGATAGCATTTATGTGAGAATGATTTCGATTCAAATATGATATATTATTTTTTATATTTCATCTAAATTGTTCTGTATCGGTGCTTATTGCTTTGATGATTGTTTCTGTGTGCCTTTTTGAAGTCGGACGTAATAATATTGGATCAATTGTTATTGGTATAAATTGTATTTAAGGGTTTTAAGTCGGACCGATTTATTGTCATCCATGGTTAAATGGCATCACTTCAGTTTAAGAAAATGAGTTTAACTCCAGTTAACGCTAAAGCAAATTTGGCTTGGTACAAACGTAGTTTACTTGATTCCGATAAAAAAAAACATCACATGGTATCAGCTACAAAGGGCATTACGTTTATGATACATTTATAAACTGACAGGAAGAAATCCTTGCATTATGGATAATCAAGAATTTCATTTCAAGGGTTGTCAAATAGACAAACTAATACGGATATTGATAGGACCCATTCAGTACATTATGAAAACACACACACACATATATATTGTGTAAAACATTAAACCGTATGTATTATACACTATTATTTCGAAGCTCAAATAGCCCAAATGGAGCAAAAAGGTACCATGTGCTTTCTAATTTCAATATCACACGGTACCTTTTTGCAATACAGTTGATTTAACCACCGTTGAAAATGATAAAAGACGTTCCTCAAACGATATACAAAATTGTTAATGCAAATCGATGGCAACTTCTAATGGGCAAGAATAAATGTTTGTTAATTAATATATAATATACATAATAGGTATTAATTTTGGTCCGATCTCTGAAAATTTGGCGCATTCTTCCGTCAATCACAATACGCGAAAAAACATAATGATCCACTTGTCTGAATCCATGCAATCAAAGCATCGAAATATGGTTAACTTGTCACGGTGGGCGATAGTGATTTTAGTCGAGCTTGAGTTAAAACCAGTGTTGTTTAGCTCGATTGAAATTATAATTAAAGGGGCCTATTCACGTTTTGGTAAATTGACAATATTTAAAAAAATTATTCAGATTCGCAAATTTTCGTTGTAGTTATGATAGTTGTGAGGAAACAGCATTACCAAACATTTACCATGCTCTAAAATATCCATTATATGCATCTTTTGACCATTTAAAAACCTGAAAATTATAAAGCGGTTCAGAGCGAACCAATTGAATGATTTGGAGAGTTGTGTTGGTCTAGACGATAGACTTTTACTCCAGGGATCAGTGGTTCGAGCCCAGTTGAGGGTTCCCCTTTTTCTTTCTTTAATTGTATTTTTGTTTTTTTACTGGAGCTTTTTAGATCAAATGTTTACATTTATCAATATAACGATTTTAATCACAAACTTCAATACATGCCGAAATCTGTGAAAAGGCCCCTTTAAATCAATTAACACAGTATTTACAAATATTGAACATCAACCTCTGTTTACGTTAAGTTTGAAATACAGAGATGTTAACAAAATGTAATGCCATTTTGTAGTGACCATGCTGAGCGTTGTTTTCGTAATTGCCGGTCTGGCGGTGGTTGGCACAACAGCACAACCGGCAGGTAAGAAATGCAGAGAAACATAAAAAATTCGGCATTGAATGTGCGTAGTTTCATAGTAATAATGGCGAGGTTTCGATGCCTTTCGAACCACGCCCACAACTATCAGCACGATTTTGGATCGACCAGGCTGAACTTTTAATAATTGATAAAACACTAACGGAACTTATAAACTTTAACGGTTAAAATTAACAGCTTATTTATGTTGGACACACTTAAAAATTACCACTGACTATCTGACTTGGTATCAAATGAGTCTCTTTGAAAAATCTGTTTCACATACTTCTATAAAGACCCTATAATCTCCGATTTAAGTAGTAAATAATTGATGTTTAGAATTACTAGAGTTGCGACACCTTAAGGGTTTCGCGGGATGGAATGGGTGGGGACTAAAAAATGTGGGTACGAAAATTTTGGGAAAGAAAAATGTGGTTACGGAAATTTTGTGTACAAAAACAAAATTTGGCTACTAAAATTTTGGTTACGAAAAAAAATGTGGGTACGAAAAGTTTGGGTACGAAAAAATATGCCAAAAAATTGGGTACGAAACAAAATTTGGGTACGAAAAAAAATTTTGGTAAGAAAAATATGGATACGAAAAAAAATGTGGGTACGAAAATTTTGGGTACAAAAAATTAATTCCAAAAATAATTTGGGTACGAAAAAAAATTTAGTACGAAAATTGTGGTTAAGAACAAAATGTGTGTACGAAAAATTTTTTTTAAGGTACAACAATGTTGGTTCGAACAAAAATTTGGGTTCTAAAACAAATGGGTACGAAAAAAATTGGGTACGAAACATTTTGGGTACGATTTTTTTTATTAGGAAAGATGGGGTACCTGTAAGTATGCCGGGGTACCCAAAGTATAATTTGTAAATCGGTGTACGGTGATGTATACTTCAAAGTACCCGGGGTACGGGGAAGTAGTACCCGGGGGGAACTTGACCCATTCAGCTTTAGTACATATACAAACTTGTACAAAATGTCATTCAAAGTACGGAAAATGTATTTTATATATTGTCAAAACGAAACCAGCAAGTAGTTAACATTTACCAATAGGTGTCGTAGGTGTAGGTTGGGTTGACTGTGCAGGTGGAGTCAACCATCCATCTAAATAAATATAAATACATAGAGATATTAGCTTTTATATGCTATTATGTTTAACGCGACCGTTAGTACTCAAATGGGCCGTGAATAGATCGTAAGTAACGAATTTTTTTTCAATCCCCTAGCATTCACATAAATTTGAAAGGTGCATGCACGCTGTCTTGATAATTACATTTTCAATTTGGTTTATTTCGAACAAGGTGTGGTAACGCCGATTTCCTCCGATTCTGACACTTTCATTATATAAACGATACAATCACACATATAAACCACAATTCAGAAATACCCTTTTTGAATCTAAACCAAGGACTTAAACAAAGGTATAAGTTGTTACGATTATCACTTAACACTTTGACAAGAAGATCGACTACTGTCAAGTTCATGGCCATTATATTTTACAAAATGTTACCTTGTTGACCTGAATAAATAAGTATTCCGGAGTTAATACAACATTAATGAAAAATATTACCCGTTACATTAATAATGTTTCTGTAGACACTGATCATCCAGACTCCTCCGCATTTCTTGGTGCTTTTCCCGGGGCACACATAATTACATTCAGACTCGGGCTTACTCACAACTGTCTGCACGTTTCCACAGAAACACTCTTTGCCTTTCTACTAGGGATGGGACAGAATATCCGAATATTCGAAAATCGGCCGAATATTCGATTCCAAAATTCATATTCGAATATTCTATTTTTATGCAAAGACACTTCCAAAAAAGTACATGTACAAAGTCGCAGTTTTGGTTTCCATTATCATTATAAGTCATTGCTTTGATAACAGCTGCCATCAATGAACGGGGTGATAACTGGCAAACCAGAGGGTATAAGGAGAGGGACCAATCGTAAATTTTCTCTCAATTCAGAGTTATGCAATATGTACAAATTATTTTCTGAAAATTTGTCAAATATGAAAGTCAATTTATGTGAAACAATTACATTTATTGATAAACATTTAAAAAATCTGTGTTTTTAAAGTTTTTTTAACCTCAGCGGTCAATTGTATAAACAGTGGTTAATATTAGCTGTAGTTACTTGATTAGCGCAGTGATTTACATGGATATGTTACCGCCATATATTTGTATTTGTATAAACGATGGTTACACCGTTATTACCCAACCATTGAACTTTTTTAACTTACCACTGTAAAATTACCAACAACGCAATCATGAAAATGACGTCGTTTTCGCGCAAATTGTCAGACGAACATTGTCCAATATAGCCTTCGACTCTGTCTCAAAAGAAATAGGCGAACAAAGGGCTTAAACCTTTAGTGGCCGAGTGGTGGACGTTTTTAAGAACTTATTGAAAGAAAATCTTCATAAAATCAAAGCAAATAAAAGAGTTCACTCGTTACCTAATAAAAAATGGACACCATGCTCGTTGCAGTCAGAAATTTGATACAAGACATTATTAACACTCATTAATACTCAAAATCAACGAATATTTCGTTAACTATTTCATAACTTAAAGTTAACCCATAAAAATCAGTGTTCCTTAAACCAATAGCCAAAATTCGAACGCTAGACGTGGTCTGGTAACATAGATTTAACAAGATACAAATTCATACAATGTTACCAGACCAAATCTATCGTTGAAGTTTTGGCTATTATAAGTTACACTGATTTTTTATGGGTACACTTTATTTTAAGAAATAATTTACGAAATATTCGTTAATTTTGAGTGTTAATCGGGCTTTAAAAAGATCTGTCTGGTTATGATGTTTACGCATTAAAACGCAATTCTCATTAATTTATCGTGAGGATGTAACTATTTTGATAAAATTACATTTATTTAGCGACACAGATTCAATTCACATGCACCGAAGTATGGTGCAATGTTGCAATAAGACGAAACGAACACATAAACTTTAATATATGTTGTCACAAGATGTATTATAGAATCAGGGTAAATACAGTTTCATGCAATTGCAATGCACGTTTTACAGCAATAAAACGAAACTTAAACATGCTTTTTACATAATTTCACGAAATTTATTATCGAATCCCGCCTGATTAAAGTTTAAAGCAAAAACAGTGTGCGTTTTGCAACACTGCGTTTTGCAATATAGATTCTATATTTGAAATATGAAAAGAGTAAAATACACATAAAATAATTCTTTTGAACGAAAGCACTTGCATTGCACATCAAATTAACTGCAGTTTGTATTTTAGAAGCTAATATTTATTTAATGTTCATGCCATTGGGCATTAAATATTGGAGACTTAAAATGATAACTACATTCGTTTCAAGTTACCGAATTAATATACGTACCATCACTAAAATTATGTTTTAGTTAAGCTGTATTTAATTTAATTCTCGCATAGTTGATAAGTCTTCTTATTGTTTTATTCATTTAGCTTACTGTACCTTATATAGCTTGAATAGCGATTTTTTGTGAACTTATAGAAGGTTTAAACGAATATCGGCACAAATTGTCTTATATCGGGACGCCGAGACAATCAACCAAATCGCGGTCCCGTCGAGATCTGGCATATATGTTTTAATTCCGCTATCCATATATTAAATCAATGATCATCTTCTCAGAATGTATTTTCTCAAATTTATACAAATTAAATCTTCGTGGTTTTTAATCCCAGAAAAATAGCGAAGCCAAAAGCATACATATGATCGATGGAAAGTAATCCAAATCAATTAGAAGTATTGTAATAAATTAGAATTGCGGTAATGTGTTTTCCTGAAATATCTTACATCTTATGAAACTAAACAGTATTTTTGTAAAAAGAAGAGCATAATAATCAATGATCTTAAAAAATATATATATTACTCTATCCAACTTTTCAAAGCTGCATAAGATACGATTTATAGTGGCATTTGTGGCAATCAGGAATAGTAATTTGCTCCGGACGGTCATAGGTTCGGACATTTTAATAAAAGGCTTTAAAATCGAATATTCGAATATATTCAAATAATGACAAACGAATATTCGAATATCATTCCCAGTATTCGTTCCCGTCCTTACTTTCTTCATAAGAAATTTGCACAAGTATTATTCCAAACGCATACGTTAAATGCATCGTGTATTGTCTCTAAGTATATAAAACACATTTTTGCTCTCTATTCACCTCGATTCAATTTAACTGAGCTACTGACGCCACGGTGAAACATCGATAACCTTATTCCACAACTTTTCGCTGTAAAGTTGCACACGATTAAGGTAAACAGCACAAAAAGGTCAATGTTTCATGGTGCTAGCCAATCTTTAATAAATGAAACGAACCGTTAGTTTTTCTGTACGAATCGCCAGAACAAAAATTGCCATCCAGTAAATGTGTATATCATACGAAAAATAAAATTTAAAACACAATTATAACTTCCGTTAGCTCGCACTTATCTCGATAAAGTATTATCAATGGTATTTTATGCATAATTACGTTATATGTCAAAGACGATTATTACTCGGGTGTTGGGCAAAATGATTCTCCTTTAACCAGTTCTTGACAAACAATCGAAAGACATAATTTTAAATTCAGACTTAAAGTCTCTTTTACGCTCAAAATCAACGAAAATTTCGTAAAATATTTCGTAAAATAAAGTTAACACCTAAACAATCAGTGTTCCTTATTGTAATAGCCACAAGTTCAACGCTAGTTGTGGTATGTTTACATAGATTTTTGTAGATACAAAATGCTCGTTTTTATTTATTTGTGACCACAATAAATTCCATGTTAATTTCCTGCGAATATATCTATCATACGACACATGAACACTAAAATCGTACCATGTTAAAACCATAATAAAATCTAGCATTTTGTATCAACAAACATCTATTTTACCAGACCACATCTGGCGTTGAAATTTCGAAAATGGCCATAAGGAACAACGATTTTTAATTGTTTAGCTTTATTTTACGAAATATTGTACGAAATTTTCGTTGATTTCGAGTAGAAATGTTACTTTAAAAACTTACCTAAATCCGTTAACTTCAGCTTGGAATTTTGTTGCGGAAACAAATCTATAAAAAATGATTCTGCACTTTTAAATTCCTCAACACGATTTAAAATCGCATGCAATTATCGCATACTATGCGATTACAAATGCATAGTTGTACCCGTATATGTACATCAAACAAGAAGAAGGTTTTGGAAATTGATAAAACATAAATTCGGAAAATGAATTTCTTTATCGTTCAATTGCACACACACAATCCGAAAGAAAAGCTTTATTTTATCTAATGTTTGTAAACATTTTCCGCAAAATATTTGATAATGGTTGTAGATCTCTTTTCTTTCAGACAAAAGTGCTGGCTGTAGAGAGCGGGGTAAGTAGATATTTAAGACATTTAAGACATTACAGTTTGTGCTCTTCATCTCTGTTTTTTTTCTTAACATAAATATTGAACACCTTTGAGTCAAGAACTCTCGTTCATACAGCGCACTTTTCTAAGACAATTTACGACATTTATGTATTACAATTCAGCCATATGCTCTAAATACGAGCATGATGAGATCCGCTTGAGACTCATGCACGGCACGAACTGCACCTCGTTCTGTCACTGCGCTACCTTGGCAACCCATGCTGACGGAACGGTGACTTACTACTGGGCGAGACAGAACTGTGGGCCAGGCACCCAGTTTGATTCGTCGATAGGAGTTTGCAACCATATTGGCGCCTTTGTGTGTGAAGGTAACATTGCATTGGCATATTTAATCACAACTTCATAACATTCGTGACCTCCAAAGCTATTCACGGCCCATTTGAGTACTAACGGTCGCGTTAAACAGCTCTGGCATCGACATTCGGCAAAAATACCGAATATCGAGCTGGGACGAATGTCTAGCCAGCTCTGACATCGCTATTCGGCAAAAGTCTCGAATATCGAGCTGGGGCGAATGTCGAACCAGCTCTGACATCGCCATTCGGCAATAGTCCCGAATATCGAGCTGGGGCGAATGTCGAGCATAAGTCCCGAATATCGAGCTGGGGCGAATATCGAGCCAGCTTTGACACTAGTCCCGAATATTGAGCTCTGTAAACTTGTTTCTTACAAATTAGTAATGTTTTATTAACGGCATTAGCCGTTATTACTTTAATCTTATAATATTGTTTTAATTACTTTTCACATCTGTTGTTTATTTTTAGACATCAATCAATGTTCTCCCAACCCGTGTCAGAACGGAGCCACGTGTGCACATAGTATCAACAACTACACGTGCACGTGTGTAGCGGGCTTCACCGGAAGGAACTGTCAAACAGGTAAGTGTTAATTTATCAAACTTGCTATGAAATGTACAAATCATGTGTTTATATCTCGCTTATTTCTGTTGAGACAGAAAACAAAAGTTGCCTTCGCGCTCCTTGTGTAACGTTGTTTATAGTATAATAATAAAATATGTAGTAAAATCCTTGTAATGTAGTTTTTTCTTCCAAAAATAATGCGGCATATCCTATTCAACAAAGAAATTTGATAAAACTAAAACGTGCCCGGCAGTTTAAAATGCACATATATTGCTCATTTCATATAGTAAGCATATACGTTCGTAAGTTGTTGTAATGGCCTAAAAACAGCAGATGCACATTTTATCTTGTCAGACATCGATGAGTGTTCACCTAGCCCATGTCTCAATGGCGGCCGCTGCTCAAATGAAATCAACAAGTACATATGTACATGCACTTCCGGGTACACTGGTATCAACTGCAGGCCAGGTATGTATTTGATGTGGAGTTTTATGCAGGCACGTATCATATAATCCAGTACAGTAATACTGAATAAGAAACTAAGAAGAATGAAGTAAAAAGCTGTAAAAATTTAAAAATCAAGAATTTACTACTTTAAAATATCATTTTCTTTATTCGAGTCGAAGAAAAGTTCTGTGTAGGTATCACTTGTCCCCAATTGGGAAAAAATCAACAATGTTTGGTTGCGTGTTAATATCTTAAAATCCGTGCTAGTGTCCGCATGACAAACGTATACGATTTCATACACACCTCTACATATATTTAAAAATCAGCGAGAATAATATGGGTATTATGCATGTAAATGTTGTTACTGTGGTATTGAACAGCTGTGCTGGGCGATGACTGCAGCGTCCGACCGGCAGTGTGCTCGAACATCCTGAACTCGCAGTGCACGGGAGGCACGTGCCAGTGTTTGACGGGATACGAGAAGACAGGCGAGGCAACGTGCAGCAAGAAAGGTGCGTATTTGGACGCATGTTTTGAGGTTTTTTGTTTGTTTTCTGTGTGATATCCCGTTCTGTAATAACTGGTTATCGAACAAGTATTCGTATGTGCGCGTACATGTATTAGGGGATCCGGCAAAACTGTCCGATGGGTATTTTTAATAATAAGTCAGACGGGATGGAAACCTCGCGTAGAACTCCGACTTATTTCATATAGTGTATTGTATTCGAATATGTATGGTGGCGATTATCTGGTATGATTGTCCGGGGCTGCGTATAATCGGATCGCAGTTAACAAAACAGCGAAAAAGGGGGAAATGAGTCAAGATTGTCTGGTGTGACATATTAATCGGGAGCCTATTGTATATTTGGAAGATTTAATATAGTGGCAATTGTCCTGGTCGATTGCCCGGATGCCGTTTGTCTAGAGACCAATAAATTCAGGATGTACATTTGATTTGACCAGTATTTATTCAAAAGGAGAATGCCTACTGTGATGCGTCAACGAGCTAAATTAATCATGGATCGGATAACAGTCTTGAAAACTTACATTACAGTCTTGAAAACTTATATAACATTCTCGACACCTTGTATAACAGTCTTGAGAAATAATATGCCAGTTTGGAAAACTTTTATAATAGTATTGAACAAATATATAACAGTCTTGAAAACTTATATTTTAGTCTTCAACGCTTACATATATCACTTACAAAATGGATTTCCGTTTAAAATATGAGCACACACGCGATGAACGTATTCAGATATTATTCACTAATGATTGTCTATATTTCACTGCATTTACCTCAAATCTGGTCAATTTTTTGCACGTTTTGGCCAGGCAATCAATGAATTATGATTCTGAACAAATAATGATTACCGTCGGTAGCTGAATACCAATGAGTTATTCTCCACCCAAATTTCTGTTACAAGATATGTTTCCAAACAGAGGTACTACAAGTGCTTGCACCGAGCATAAGTACCTAACGGTTAGGGTAACACCTTCATTGGGTAATGACATGACACAATTTTTATTTATAGTGGACCATCATCACAAGTTATATTCGAATTCTCAATGAATATTTTGAAAAATAGTTTTGCTTATTGTACGCAGACTGTAAGAGCTTAGGACTGGTTGACAACGGCATCGTCGTATACTCCGGTGGCACGCTATACCAGGCCATTGCGACCTTCACTTGCAACACCGGTTATACGAGGAACGGACCTTCTTCTGTCACGTGTCAATCGGATGCCACATGGAGCGGGGCGAAACCTACATGCACAATAAACTGTAAGATGAATTGCACTTCTCCACATCACGCCGACAGAAAATAGCTGCTTTTCGAAACTTTAGGAAATCTGTGTTTTTCTGCTTATTTAAATGGGGCTTCAAATAATATAACCGCAATCCATTAATATATGTATTGTTTATTAAACTAAAGCAGCCTCAATTGTTCCGTCAATATACGATTATACGTGTGATATAAGTGCATTTGCGTCATTTAACAAATATTTTTTCCAATGGATCTTTCTGGATTCTGAAAATTAATTGTATGAATATTTAATGTTCTCAATATCCGTTAGCTTAGCCACTGAACACATGGGTCTATTAATGAAAAAGCTAAACGTTCTAACGATAATAATCTTTGACATGTCCAGTACGCTTCTGGTTTGATAGCTTGTCCTGATTTGACGGCGCCTATCTACGGAGCAGTGGTTTTCATCCCGAGCAAGGACTATCTAAGCAAGGCAGAGTTCTCGTGCAGTGTGGGCTACACCCTTACGGGTATTTCAACTAGAACGTGTACGGCAACCGGAGCGTGGGATGGGTCCAGTCCAACGTGTGTTATTAAAGGTAAACTTTTTTTCCTGTAAACGTCATACGTCCAAACAAAGACGGACTTCGTGTGAAGTATTTTTGAGACCCTGATGGTTCTTGGAATTGTCAAGCCCATGGTATGTGTGATAGTGACATGTGCGTGCGAAGATGTCAAGAGTATGACATCAATCCAGTTGGCTCATATGAATGTATAATTCTGTAAAATTGATAAGTTTATGAAATACTTAAGAATCTGTATTTATATCTACACGCCACGATAAATTTATTTATCCGTTTTCAACACTCTCACTTAATATTATGTATGAACAAACACTTTAAAAAAGGTATCTAATAAAACACATGCTTCAGATTGTAAGCCTATCACGATAAGAGATAGCATGATGATGATCGAATATTCAATCCACAGTCATGTATGCTAATACATATGCATCAGGGAAAATACTCATGTAACTTTCCAATCGCCCAACTGTGACAGCAACCTGTTACGAAAATGTAAATTAGGGTGGGGTAAAAGGCGGGGTTAAATGGCGACTAATAGTTTTGATTGACGTCGGTCATGAAGTTAGCGTTTATCGCCATGAATCACAGTTGTACCATTAACGTAATAAACCACCGGTCAATAAAGACGGTTTCGGGCACCATCATCATCATCTTACCTTTTTACTGTAAACAGCTACTTATTGAGAATTTGATAATAATGGGATATTCATTACTTATGGCGAGTAACTTGTGAACACCAATGTCCGGTAACATTTTAATTCCAGTATATGTATATATGTTGTTTTTATCATGTCCATTTATGGAACTGATTCATTGCGTTTTTTGCAGTCACGTGATTATACTTGTAGCTAGAAGTCTATTTGCTATCATCTAAAACGGACACCATTTAATTTCACTATACATGCATGTCATGTAATACCCGTGTTTTGATAAGAGCGCGAAATTGCTGCTGTCGTTAGTATTGTCAAGTTCCACGCATAGAAAGCGTGCGTGTTACAACAGGCCATGCGCTGTAACTAAATGTACACGTGCAAACTCAGTTCATGCAGTATTTTAGACTGAAAAATTAACATAAATACACCCAGTGAGAATGTATTGACCCAGTGACATTCAAGAAACCGGGCGAATGTGGTCCAGTCAAAAGTAGTGCATATCACTAAAGAGTTCCTTTTCTCTTCCAAAATTAAGACCATTTATCATCGTCATCTTTAGTTTTCATGTTGATTGTCGATGTCAGTTCTAACTTCACGCACCTAACTACTTGCTGGTTTCGATTTGACAGTATGTCTGTTCTCAACCTTTATTCATGTAAAATACATTTTCCGCACTTTGAATGACATTTTGTTTAATTAATTGAACCGTTCATAAAATGTGAAATAATGCTAGTTTAATGAAAAACAAATGGATACCTTTTCTGCACGTATTATTATTTTACTGTAAGTTCATAAATGAGCCGCGCGCTAGGAACACAATGCATAATGCATGCGCGTAACGTGTCGTCCCAAATTAATCAGCGCAGTCTGCAAATCATATCTGTTAGTACAAATATACCTTAATGATTATATAAATTAGATTCATGCTTTATTTATAACTTAAATTTTCTCAATGCCATCACCGTTATCCATTCTGTTTACATCTACATAAGACGTAAGGGAATTAAGATCAGATAATGTATGGATTCTTCTTGCTAACTCTTGATAAGTCCTATTAGTATCATATGATTTCTCATAATTATTTGCTGGGTCGGTGAGAGGTTCGTTTGTCTTTAACTGGCAAAATAAACAAAACTTCCAGTCAGTAGGCGCCTTTTCTTTGGGTACCTCTGAAGGTCCAGACAAACTTGCAAGTGTGACCGTTTTAGCCATGGTTAGTATAATTGTTAGTAATATCAGATGGACTACAGCCATAGTAAGCCCCACAGCCAGCATGCCAGGGTAGATAGTCTGTAAGAAAAACAAAAATGTGTTGACGTATGGAGATATGTCTTTTCTTAAGATTTATACCTAGACTGTACATAATTTCTAGAACCCTATGATACAGCTTAGCCTTCGTTTTAAACTATTTTTACATTTGCATATAAGTACCAAAATAACAAATAGAACTTCTATTTATTTTAAATAATTTTATTTATTACATGGCCAGTACTTGCATCAAATTTACTCAATCAACGAAATCCTAGCTTTTGTCACTTAGATCGTTGTAAATACTATTTTCTATCAGTGTCGTTAATTATTTAAGTGTTAGAATTAAACAATATTCTAATCATTCACTAATCAATACAATAGACAGAAATATTATTACCTTATCATCTTTTAATCAATAGAAAACAGTCAATGAAGTTTGCAGTGACACATGTTTACAAATGGGGCTTTGGATACTAAGCGAAGTAAAAAATGTGGTCTTGTAAAAGGTGAAGTAACACGGGCAATGTCAAATATTGACAAAATAAGGTTTGATATAATGATTTACCTATAGAAATTGAAATGAAGGTAAATACTATATGATACGAGTATTAAATATATTTACTTTTAATGTTATACAAGTTTGTACATGTACTAAAGGTAATGCACTTATAATCTCCCCTTTCAAGTACGAAATTGGAGAATTATCATGCGATGCATCAATGAATATCCATACAATTGCAACAATTCTCATTCATAATATTGCATTATTTTAACATTTAAATCATTTTCACACAATAATTGTGACACATAGCAATTTCAGGAAAATCTCTATCTCAGAAGAGCCGTTTTTAACCTCCCTTTTAATGTCCCCCACCACTATAGTGGGGGACATATTGTTTTTGCCCTGTTGGTTTGTTTGTTGGTTGGTTTGTGCGTTTGTTTGTGCAAACTTTAACATTTGCAATAACTTTTGCAATATTGAAGATAGCAACTTCATATTTGACATGCATGTGTATCTCATAGAGCGTGGTGAAAGGTTAAGGTCAAGGTCATCCTTCAAGGTCAAAGGTCAAATATATGAGTCAAAATCGCTAATTCAATGTACTATTTTGCAATATTGAAGATAGCAACTTGATATTTGGTATGCATGTGTATCTCATGGAGCTACACATTGTGAGTGGTGAAAGGTCAAGGTCAAGGGCATCCTTCAAGGTCAAATATATGGGGACATAGTGTTTCACAAACACATCGCTTGTTGAAATTGGTTTAAAAGTAGGTTCCAGAACAGATATAGCGTGTCGTCACGTCTTATTTAAGTAAGGGTATATTAAATAAGCTTCATACAAATGTTGGTGCTTTCTTCAGGAAGTTGAACATCTTTGGTATTTTATATGCCATAACCTAACGTGTTTAATAGTTCAGAGCTCTGTCGATTGTATTACATTTATTTGGCTCTTTGGAGATGTTAAAATTTGAAATATATTTGAGAAAGACAGACAGTTTATTCAGACTTATACAACAGTACATCGTCTTCAACTCAAATATACAAATTATATTCTGTCACGTGAATATGAGTAATAACATAACATTATGTAACATAAAAGTCAATTACAAAATACAAATACAAATAAACACAATATATGTCAAGAACACGTAAGTTCTATCGAGGGGTGATGAAATCTATCAAACAATATTATTTAGTAATGTATTTCTTATTACTACAGGTTCTTTGATATTTTACATACTTTTGAAATTACTAATCTATCATTGGAAACTAATAACTCGTGGAATTTATACACAGATCGGCTAATATAAAATTTACGACTGATATATCTCTTTCTTAAATCTATATATACATATAAAATGGTATTCGTCTTCTAAATCAACGGAATTAATATACAAACAATAACGCTAATTTAGTGGAATGTTGTTCGGAGCATAACTGCCAGTTTGGATTCTCAGAGGATGTGCAGAGACTCTCAATCTTACAAAAAATAAACGCAGACGTCTAGGATGTAAGTCTAAATATTCTTCGTATTCCAAAGAGGATTTATACATTTTGTACATTTCGTTTGCCAATAAATAGTCAATGACAGAAGAACCGTTATTTAAGTAAAAAGTTTGTTTACAGCTATTGCCAACTCTACCATTAACAGTACGTACAATGTGGATTTACATAGATCTAGTAATCTTACTCCATGATTATTAAGTGAACAATCTACTGAGGCCCTAACAGAGGCATTATCTGGGTGGTAATCAACATCATCATTAACAGTATTAATTTAATCATGTACAATATAATCACATTTGTTTCAAACTCTACTATTGAGATCACCAGTAACAAACACTTTGCCAAATTCAGAAAAATAAGTAATATCATTTTCTAAAATTTCAAATAAATCAACATTAAATGCGTTATAAACTGGAGAATCAATTCCCCTATATATAAGTTCCACAGATATAAACATCGTCTGAGATATTAAAAACTGTGTGATCTTGTTTAACCCAGATAATTGTATCATAATGATTTTTAACAATAGCAATTCCATCAAGTAATTCTTCTTTAATATATACAACAATGCCGCCACTATTTCTGCGGGATTTTTCATGTTGGAATTTTCTCAAGAAACTAAAAGACAGGTACCCACTAAAATCGATATCACTACAACTATTCGACCAAGATTCGTACAAAAAAAAACATATATCATAGGAACACAAAATATTAACAAAAGAAGGATTACTTTGTTTACAATTGGTCAGACCATTTACGTTCCACGAAAGAATGGCGATTGCTCCTCCGTCGTACCCCTAATCATGCACTGGTCGCCTGTGGACGTAAAGGGTGTCGTACGAAATCCACGATCGCTTCCCATTTCCTCTGGCCTCTTTCATCTTTGGCATTGGCTCTGGCCTCTTTCATCTTTGGAAGCAGCTTTCGACGTTTGGCAACCACTTCCGGTGGAAATTGTTCAAACACATTATAGTTGGTACCAGTTAACTGTTTCCACTCGCCTAGCACCGACTCCTTGTCTTTGAAAAATGCAAACTTTGCAATTATAGAGCGAGCTTTACCGCGCGTTTGTTCCCCTGGCGATCTGTGAACCCTCTCGAACTTGATAGAGGCCACCGTTTCCTGTGCGATTTTAAGCGCATCTGTAAGATGTTTTCTAAGAATTGAGTCTGTGGTATCAGGCGACTCACTCTCAACTTCCGGCACACCAGTAAAAATGAGATTGTTCCGCATACTTTGCGATTTCATATAAGTAAGATCCTCCCGAAGGCTGTCCCGCTCCCGTTCGAGGTCGTCTATCCTACTTGAGACATGTGCCGCAGCTATGTTTGCCCCCCCCCCTCATTTGAGTTTAAGACTCTGACCTTTACACTATGGAATTCGAATGGAAGATAATTTTATGTTGATCACATCATCACTACAAACCAATAATATAAACTTCGTTGCAGCTCACTAGAAAATGTGTTTCTTTTTGTATGCAAATGTTCTTAATTCGCTTAATAATGATAATGATGACGATGATGACGATGATGATTATGATGATGATGATGATGATGATGATGATGATGATGATGATGATGATGATGATGATGATTAATAATAATAATAGTATTAGTAGTAGTAGTAGTAGTAGTAGTAGTGGTAGTATTTGTACTATTAGTGTAAGTATTATTATTTGTATTATTATTATACAGCTCCTGTGTACCGCGGATGCTACATGGATACGTGGGACCGTGTCTTGCCTATTCAAATGACTCCCGACTCGCCCACAAATGCGCCTTTGGAATGTGCCTCTCGCTGCATTGGTTACGCTTTTAGCGGCGTTGAGGTAAGTAAAGAATCGGTTCAATATTATGTATCCCTTACGGATGGATCACACTTTTGTAAGCAATAAACGAACGGTGATTCAATCATATGTCATTTCATGTTTGCAAAACACATCCATATTATGTAAGTAAAAAGCTTTCAGCAGACAATAAAGCTGTATACAAGTAAAACTATGGTGTAATGCTTTTACTCTCTCTCTCTCTCTCTCTCTCTCTCTCTCTCTCTCTCTCTCTCTCTCTCTCTCTCTCTCTCTCTCTCTCTCTCTCTCTGTATATATATATATATATATATATATATATATATATATATATATATATATATATATATATATATAGTCCGTCGACGAGTGTTTCTGCGGCACAGTACTACCCACATGGCTAATGCTAAGGCCTGACTCCGAATGTAACTCTGCGTGTCCTGGGAACAGCGCATTGATATGTGGCGGGGTGTGGAGAATCAGCGTCTATAGCAACTAGGGTAATGTAGTGTTATGTTTTTCCGGATTTATTCATGTCATTGGTCCTCCACTTTATGGCCTATACCAAACACATGATACCATTGTGAAATCAAGGTTTTATCATATTTAAACCTAATATGTAGTTATTGTAAATTACAATAATATAGTTGTGTGCACTGATTTAAATCTCTCATGATGTCTATCTATTCTGTATGTAAAGTAAGGTAAATGACCTTTGCATAGTTGGTGTAACACAAACGTGTCCAGACTAATACAGGCCTTGCTTATTTTCTATTTCTCATAAAAATCAGAAAGAAATGTGATTGATGTAGTTTATGTATCAGTTCACGGCCTAGTTTGTTTACAAGTCATTATTTCTAATCTGAAACCTTGACTGTTAAACGACGGTACTTTCATGATCAACAATAGACGCATTTCAATTATATTATCAGCGTGTTTAAACAGTCAATTATGTTGATTTCACCTTTCGTTTTTCTAATAAGTTTACAAAACAACAGGTACCGATTTAAAAAGTTGATCTCTTCTGACATGGAAAATTCTATATTTTTACCACAAAATATTAATACAAGTGTAACGTAAAACATTAATAAAACTACTTATTAAAATACTATTAATCGTTCTATTATTGTTTGTCTCATCCATTCTCATCAAGACAACACGACTATTTTGATTGAAACTTCATTCAAAATGAGACGCATGCGTATAATAATGTTTGCATTTTACCGCCAGAAAAACACACAAGGCAAACTCGTTTTGATGCGATGCAAAATTATGATTCATATTAACATTTATATTGACGAATGTATGAAAGTTGAGGAACAGAATACGCTTTCTATCATTTTTTTAAATACTGCATACCAATACAAATGTATAATTTCTATTTCAGAGTGCTGAACAACGTTGCATGATACAAACAGCCCCAAAAATACAACTCTGCGCTTTCTGAAAACTGATGCTGGCTTTTGTTCATAAAATAACGAATATTTCTTACTATCCTTTTCAACTTCCTGATTACAGAGAAAATTGTTTGCAGTCTATTTTACTAAGACGCTTCAACTGTGTTGTTTAGAATGATTTGACAGTTTACTTGGTAATTACATGTTGTCTTTGTCACATTAACATGTGTTTAAAACCAGTTGTGCAATAAATGAATATGACTAGAAAATGCTAAAAAACTACTACTTCAGGAAATAAATCTTTGCTTATGTATACTTTCAATAAAAGCATTCTTCTGCACAGAGATCGGTGTTTCATTATTTATCAGAATCAAACATATTTTATATTGTTTCGCTTCTCCGAAACCACGTGGCACCTTTCTGACAACGTTCCTAGTATGATGAGACACAACCTAGTCTATAACTTAGTTGTCCCCTCTTATTAGGGATAGACTTCCTAAAGTTTTTGCAACACAAAACTACCAAGAGACTTTAAGATGAAATCGTCGATCTTGTCATGATAATTGCCGAGCTAATATCCGGAGCATGTTTCTATGTTGTTGTTTTTTCGAGATAAAAAAGCAAAAACATTGACACTCTCTTATTATATACATTAAGTTGTAAAAAAAACAGCAATCTTTTATTCGATATACAATACCAGTTCCGACACTCGCCAATAATATCAGTTGATGCAATGTAGTTTTAACTAGTCCACTGCTTAACATAAAAAATGTGACCTTTCTAGTAACAATAAAGTTTGTTCTAACATGCTATGGAGTGAATTTCAATGTTTATGAGGTAATTACTGAGGTTGTAATACTCTAATAGTGGTTTAATAGTATGCTAAAAACCAGAAGAGGCGATTCGAGAATTTTATTTTATCTAAATTAAAAACGCATCCCCTGTGTAATATGCTTTTAACTTCTTTTACTTATTATTTTGAACAATCGATATTCCAAGCATGAAATAGCCTTGCAAAACTTAAAAAATCCACTTGTAAACAGATAACCATGTTAACAATAGTAGACACACAAATACATAATCACAAATCAAAGAATGATGAACCATACACAAATTTTCCTACTATTGTTATACAATATAACGAACACTTAAATTGTTTGTATAAACTCTCCTTTCCACAAATTTTCATTAAAGCATTGTTTTTGTTGCATTATGAAACGGATTCATAAAAGGCCGCTTTTATTTTAAACATTTATTATTAAAAACGTAAGTTGCAAGTCAGAACATCGAGTTTTAATTATGAAAGCAATCATGTAAAAGGACTTAATCTTAAATACTCTATGCACATAGAATTCCCTGCTTACCACAACTGTTTTATAATAAATAGGCTGATGATGTTAAAAAAAAACATAAATTATATCATATGGGGATTGAACGCACATCGTGGAAGCTAGATTATGTTGTGACAAAAATGGACAATCTTTACACTTTCCTTGTTAATGCCAGTAAGATAACTTTTTCGAGCTCCGTTAATGTTTAAGAATGGTTTAGGACTAATAATAACATTATAGAAGGACATCGATACAGCGTGTCAATTTATTGGATTTTGACAACGGCAACCTTGTTTGAGTTAATATTTTGTTTTACTGAAACAACACATAATACAGGAAAAAAATAGTTTTGTTACTTAGGTTTGACATTCGGCATGTTGATAAATCGTGCAATATAGCAATATTTTGTAATGTTACGCAAAATTTCCATAGAATTGCTACGGACTATTTCATGTGGCCAAACAGGAAATTAAAACAAAACGATTCGATCTTACAACGTAAGATAAGATTCAATTTATTTTGTACCATTTAGTCTAGTTTTAACAACATAACGTTAATATTGTGTTGGTTTACCGTTAATCAAAAAAATACATTTAAATCTAAAATATTCGAAATGTTAGTTAATAAAACATTTTAGTTTTAATTGCTTAAAACGAGTTTGGGCATATTATATATATATGAGTGCAATAAAGTTCATATAGGCTTCCGAAAAGTAAGTTGAAGTAACTATAACGATTTCAACATTAGTGATCGTTGATTTCCCTCAATACACTATTTGTCAAATCATACATATGTCAGAAGTAATCATCCCGGTAATGAAAACGACAGCTTTATTAATCAAATTAAGCTATGGCAAAAGCAATTTATACAAATAAACCTTTTAAATATTGTTTTAACATTATTGTTGAACCAACATTTGTTTGACAAACATTATGTAGGGCTTATCTCTTGAGACACTACAAAGCAAGCTTCCATTAAAAATAAGTAATCATTTCGTTTCTTTGTAATAACCACTCATAAAACATTAACAAATCAGGGAACATCAAATATTAACAATTTATTCAACAAACTGTGGTAAACATCAATCACTCAAGAAACATTGATGCTGCTGCTGCTGATGCTGCTGCTGCTGCTGATGATGATGATAATGATGATGATGAGGAGGAGGAGGAGGAGGATGAGGATGATGACGATGACGATGATAAATATGATGATGATGATGATGATGTTGATGATGATGATGATGATGATGATGATGATGATGATGATGATGATGATGATGATGATGATGATGATGATGATGATGATGATGATGATGATGATGATGATGATGATTATGATGATGATGATGATGATGATGATGATGATGATGATGATGATGATGATGATGATGATGATGATGATGATGATGATGATGATGATGATGATGATGATGATGATGATGATGATGATGATGATGATGATGATGATGATGATGATAATGATGATGATGATGATGATGATGGTGACGATGGTGATGATGATGATGATTGTTTGAGGTTTTGCCCAATGATGTTGTATAAGGTTTTTGTCCAAGTTTGTTGTTCAACAATTATGTCCACAGTTGTTGTCCAAGGCTTTTATCTAAGGTTGTTGTCACTGGTTGTTGCTAAAGGTTTTGTCAAATGCTGTTAAAGTTTTTGTCGAAGGTTATTTGTCCAGGGTTTTTGTGAGGAATAAAACTCATTTTTGGCCACGGACATGGTAATCAAAATCCATAGTTCTAACAATTAGACGCTATCAGTGGATTATGGGCTATTTTCAATATGGAACAAAATCCACACAAAGGTCTAAACAATTGTTGCAACAACTGAAAAAAATCAGGACACCATCCTGTAAATCAAAAAAGAACTCAAAGTATAGTACACCACCAATACAAAAATGTTTACATCGAAGATGAAAAGAAATTATACCCGTGCCAACGAAATAAACCTGCAAACAATTGCCAACCTAATCGGGCAAATTGTGCGTAAAATGTGCACATATTCTGTAAGCGTATACATAAAGAGCGTGGAATGATTTAACGCCGGATGCCTGAGAGTTGGGTTGATGGTCACTATACCGGACAGTTGACGAGTATAGTGGCTGTGGTGACGAGTCACTTCATCCAGACTTGTGTACCAATAAGTTGATGGTTCAGGCTAAGGTCCAGGCTCTTTTTAATTCTGCTTTCAAAGAACATAGACATGATAAACCGAACGGTGAGGTGGATCTGAATTTTGATGCCGCTAACTCAATGAGGTGGGGTCTAGGTTGGCGTGAGCGGCTAAAATGTACAAAGTGTTCATACATGAGCGATTATCACAATCTGTATGAGGAGATTGAGAATAAAAAAGGTCCGAGTAGGCGTGTCGCAAAGGTAAACATTGGCCTTCAGCTTGGTCTGTGTAATACACCAATGAGTAATACAGGTGTGCGCAGAATTTTAAATAATGCAAACATAATAGCCCCAAACCAGGGCGCCATGTTAAAATTAAGTAAAAAAGTAAACGCAAATATACAAAGTGTAGGGACATGCATGAGCAAAGAGTCACTCTTGTAAAAGAAAATGCCATGATAGGTAAAAAAAATGCCCAAACTGGAAATGTGGAGGGTGACTCTTGCTACATTAACCCTATGTTCAATTCCGATTCAACCCCATATAAGGCGGGGTCCATTGCGACAACCACATTTTGTGAAAATAACACTTAAGACAAGAAAGTAATTGGGGTACATCGCCAATAAACTTTGCACGATCGGAGCTAGATTGCAAAACAAGGGGAACGATGTTGTTTGTCCTAATCATTGGGGTCATTGCTCGGCAAACGTGTCCGAATCAGATCCAATAGGTGACGAAGGTAGATGGTCTGAAATTGTGGCCCGTAACATATCAAATGAGGTTCAAGTTACTGGTTATACTGGTGACGGTGACTCCAGGAGTCATGCAGGGGTAAGCAAAGCAAGTTAACATACAATTCTAAACTTTAAAGACATTAGCCACTTGGGAAATTCACTGAAGCGTGCTGTGTACGCAGCCAACTTTAGTTCAAATATGTTCAAAGGGTCGTCAAACGCAAATCTAAAGAATCGCTTTGCTCTGTCAATTAAACAGCGGTGTGTAGCAGAGTTGAAAATGGCCCACAAATCTTATAACGGTGACCTAAACAAAATAAAACAATGTATGCCAAAGGTAGCCGATGCAATTGTTGCTTGCTTTGGCGGGTATTGTGGTGAGCCCTGCAAAGCATCTAGCTTAGTTTGCTGCGGTAACTATAGACAGGCCAAATCAATATGCCGATGACCGTAAAACTAAGAATGACAGAGGGTGACAATGTATTGCTTTTAAAATGCATGGACATCATGCTGTCTCCCACAGCCCTTGATAAAACAAAATTATTGACATCTACGCAAAAGTGTGCGAGCCGTGAATCGATCCTACCAAACTGTAAACCCAAAAATGATCACCCAAGGATCTTTGCGGGCAGTATTCATGGCCAGGTTCATAAACTTAACAATGGGTATGCATTATCAGTGCTGATAAAAACCAGATCACTGGGGGCAACTCTTACAAAAGGTTCTTCGGTCATACGTCAAATACGGAAGACCAATGCCATATCAAAAATGCCAAACAAGGATGTTGTCCAAAAACTCAAAATTACTAGGTATGACGCACGACAGCGCCGTTACCATTTAAATGAACGTTTGCATTACAATAAAGATCTCACTGACACTGTACATAGTATGAGAGGTGTCGGACTGTTACGAGACCACAATTACGTATAATATAATACGTCGGATACATATTTAAGTAATTATTGCATTCGACATGTTATTTAACACGCCGACGAGTTATTTATATTGTCATTTGCTGCCTTGTGTTTTTATGCATCAATAAATAGCAAAAAGCTATTTTATGCCAATTTTGTATGATTACAAAAAGCATAAGGGGTCTTGGCTTGGTGCTCGGGTGGGCATTTTGCTTTGATTTTCCCATATCTAACCCCCCTATGTCCACTTGGGCACCCGTCCCACATAATAGACCCTTTAACTGGGTCCAAATGACATCTTCCATAATCCATTTTAGAAAAAAACCTGCTTATATACCTCCATTATGTCTTTTTTGCAGACGATAACTAATTCCGGATGTGCTTAAAGGGTACGCATGCGCAATTAATTTCCTTCTATATTACATATAAAGTAATTGAAGTTCGATATCAATTTTTACCATGATCAAGCGTATTGCCACTATATCATCATACATGCATAATCTGTTGAAAACAAAAGATGTGTTTGTCAGAAACACAATGCCGCCTACTGCGCCGCTTTAAAGCCATATATTTGACCTTTGACCTTGAAGGATGACCTTGACCATAACCTTTTACCACTCAAAATGTGCAGCTCCAGGAGATACACATGCATGCCTATTATCATGCTGCTATATTCAATATTGCAAAAGGTATTGCAAAAGTTTAACCAAAGTTTAACCAAGGTTAAAGTTTTTGACAGAAACACACAATGACAGACAGGCCAAAAACAATATAGCCCCCGATCATTCGATCCTTTGGCATAAAAATGCATGTCGTTAATTTCTATACGTTGTAACACAAAATATTAACCTTATAATAGGCACACCAGTTTTGACAGATGTGGAAGCGGCCATTTTGGGCTCAAATAGTATGACTTTCTTTCACAGCCGGTAACCATCAACAGAAAAAGTAGAGCACAAACATGGCTTTTTTTCTTATTGCATACCAATATACCTTCAATTTGATAACAAAATATACCATTTGCAATGTATTTTACAAATCCTAGGCAGCATGCACTGAACAATGTGTTCTAAGTATCAAGTTGACTGCATGTAACCCTGCAAACAGGAGTTCCGGTTTGGGGTTATGTGACCTCTAATAGCGAATAGATAATGGATCACGAATTCTGACATGTTATCTGCTCGCAAGGGGGCGCAATTGAAATACCATCAGAATACCGCTAGCGACCGGTTTTAGTGAATACACCCCGGGTGCTTGATTGTGGTGTTGTTATTTTCTTAGTGTTTACCTCCTTTAAAATATGAGACCTCTAAAACAAAGACGGGGTTAATATGTCAACAAATAAAGATTTTTAGAACAATGTTTATTAATGAGGATAACAATAACAATAAGATTTAGAATTAATGGAAGGAAATAAATTCGTGCCTAATCTTATCCGATTAATTGCATCGGGATTTGGACAATAGTGTAACAAATACGAATACGAATATTTTATTTTGCAGTCAAAGCCACCAGCCCATAATACAGACAGTGTAATTGCATTATTTTATAAAATAAACTGAGTAGTTAAATAATACAAAGTCATATCATGCAACACACACATGCACTTTTGTAGAACAAATACTGCTATACATTATAATTTCAAAAATTTTAAATATCAAAATGAAAGTATAAACATATTTACAAGGTAAGCCACAGCGTATGTTTGATTATCTATGCCAAACAATATAATTATGCAGTTTTTTAACCAAAACATGGTTTACCTAATAATAAAATACCTTTGACAAGTTAGCATGCACAATAGTAACATACGTATAAAGTAATCTAAGAATCATTATTCTATTTGATTCAGCCACTGCGGAATAAACAAATCGTGTCTAAGTGTGTTATACAATTGGCACTGCATATACAAAGGGTACTCATCTTCTACAATATAGACATTTCGCATTAGACAAAATTTACAATATCTATGACTATGCTGTATGTTCAAGTGTCGACCTTTCTCAATCATGAGCTCGTGTCCGGAACATCGGAAATTTGAAAGACATCTTTTTAATGCGTAAGGCAACTCAATTGACAGATATCGTTCAACATTAAGTAATGTTTTGTATTCCCGATAATATTTCGCCTTAGGAGAACTATCCATTTGAGCTTGGAGTTTTTGCAGAGCACAATCTTTAAGCCTGTTTTTGAATAAGAACATGAACATTTTAGCATTTCCGACTTCGTTTGCTAACCAAATATAGCCAAAGCCATTCTCGAAAAATACTCTTTTCACATGTGTAGCCCAATTGGTTTTGCCTGATGAATCGAGGTTTCGAAGAAGCATGTACATTTGTCTCGGGTATCTGTTTGTTGGCATCTGAAGAATCCTGACCCAGTATGCAATGAGTTTACCCGTGTATGTCAGATACAAAGGCAACCGTCCACATTCAGACAAAGCAAAGAAATTTGACACATGTTTGTTTAAACCACAAAGCCGTTTACAGTAGTTGATGTGCACACGTTCAATATATTCTGCGTACTGGACGCCCCATATTTCGGCAGAGTAGCACAGTATTGGCGTGATCATAGCGTCACAAAGTTTGGACGCTTGTTTTGGGCTAAATATCCAAAATGTTTCTGGCTCCTTGTCATTGTCCATGATAACTTCGGTGTAAAGTACGCACCTAAATACTTATAAAAAGACACGACTTCTACATTTGCTCCTTTGTATGTAACATTCAGATGGGTTATATTTACCAAAATTGTATTTGGAAAAAGTTATCGCGAATTATGGAAAACCAGTCTGGGACTATGGCTTATTCCCTTAAGGCCGGGAAACAGCAAACAGGAAGCAAATCAATTGAGAGCCAAAAACGCGTGTTTTGGCGTTGAAAAACATATAACGCAAGAAGATAGAGAACAATGCGCTTCAAAACAATGACTTTCCTGGCGTATTTGGTCTTGAGGTATGCATATATAGTTGATATAGCATTTGTCGGAGTGTCTATGTAGCTAAGTGGCCCATGATTTGCATCGCGAAAATATTTGACGCGGGCAGAAATATTTTGAGTCTGATCAATATATGTGTATTGTATGTCAAATAACCGATACAATAAGCGGTCAACGCACTCCGCTACGCGGCGTGCTTTTGCCCGTATAATCACGAAAATTAGGTCGAATATTAAACTATATCTGCAATATCCAGCTTTTTTGGACTAGTCTTTTATTGTGAGTTAAAGCCCTTTTAAGATTTTTGTCTACTTTGGAAATCACTAAATATACTGTGTCAAGTCTAAGACAGCTCCTTTATGGTTTTCACCATGGCATAACGCTCGACCGACGGTTCTCAAAGTCTTGCATTCTGTCTTCCATTCGTAGACGACTTTCGTCGTTTGTTGCGTTTTTTTAACATTTGTGCTGAAAGAGATTCGCCTGTTGCTATCGGCAACTTTTCTGGACACTATAGCGGAGATTGCAGTGATGGCCCCAAGCCAGAATACTTCGCTCCTTATGTCTTTGCATCTAAAACAGAAATATCTTTTTTTTTAACCAGAACACTTCCTTGCTTATGTGTTTGCACCTGAAACAAGAAATATCTTTTTTTAAAGTGTGGTTGGTGTTGATAAAAGATAAAGAGTTGTATCAATGAGATCAAAGCAAGCGAATGCCTTTTTCTGCGCTGTTCTTAGCTGCATCACACGCAATTCAATTGCGGGGTGTTGCGCCAGATTTCGTGGCTTATTTCGAATAATAAGATATTATTGAAAATTACTGATTGGACGCTGAACAGCACAGTTTGGTGACAGGAAAGTTACCCGAGAATTTCTCGTGGTGCTTCTGTGTCAGCATACATGGCTGTGTACTGTGACTTTCTTATTCGATACTCTAATATCTCTAATCAGTGGATGATCAAGTACCCCATGTCGCTTTTATGGCGATTAAGCGCGGTTAACAGAGTGAATGGCCAGATTAACTGTTGTGATTTGTACGTCCCGCGTATTAAAAAACAGTGTACATGCGGATTATCGGACGTCCAAGCGACTTCCACCATTTATAAAACGGACCAACAACTACCGATTATGGGCGTAATATACGCCCGGACGTCCATTAACGGAAGCGCTGTGTCAAACTTTTCTATCCCTCAAGCCTTTTCATTATAAACAAAATTGTCTCAGGCTGAACACGCAGTTAACATCGTTGCAAAACGCACTGAAGTATCCCTTTTCATACCATATACTTTACAAGAATAGAAAGTCAATTGAATTTCCTATTAATGTAAATGTGATAACTGTTTGTAGATTGCACGTTTTCTATTTCGCAAAGTATCTGGCCTACCGGCGGTCAATTATACATGTATATTCAAATTCATTGGACGCTTACAAAGGTCAGCTAAGGTGAAACGCTGGGGGTTAAATAGCTACGCCGAAAAAGTACTACCGTTACATGCACGTAAATTGTCAGTGTTGAGAGTTGATGCCAATAGTTATTAGATTTTACATGATATAGTAATCCTTCATCTCATGCTTGTTTTAAAATATTTAACTTTAATTTTGCGTGTGTTTTTTAAGGAAACAGGGAAAGAGATGTAAAAAAATGTAGGACGCTTTGATCTTTAGCATCCTGAAGAAAAAATATATAATTATACACCCATTCTGTAACAATGTTACTAACTAATTGAAACGGGTTTTTGGTCAGTTGATATTTAGTGGAATTAATATTAATTAGTATGAAAGTTTTTTATAATCGGTGTCATAGCCCATAATAAAGTCTGTGTAATAGTTCCATGATACGGGATCAATGAAACAATACAGTTTACGATTTTATTGAACCGATAGCTGAACATATTTTCCATGAGAGAACGGAAGTTGTCGGTGAAGGTCATTAAGGATTAAGTCTAGCGAACAGTAGTTCTTAGGAGAGTCATAACGCATACAAATCGATAAATTTAGCAGAAAGGAGATACAAATCTGACAAAAAATTATCAAAGATTTTGTGAGGAAAGTGACTTTGGAAACAATCGGAATTTTTTAAAACGTGAGGAAAAGACGAAATTCCACAAATTTTGAACTTTGAACGAGTTCCTTCGTTCATCCGTTGTGCGGAGAACGAAAGTTCTTGTACTCGCACACTATTGCTGAAATGGCTGAATCTGAAATGGATTTAATACAACAAAATAGTGCTACGCAAAGCTCAGACATTAAATAGGTTAAAAGCTGGGAAAGCCAGTGAAACCGCTTCATATGTGGACTTAGAATGGGGGAAATCCCCGACCACAACTGATCCAGCTAAAAACAGACTCGGGGAACCCCGATTCGTCTCCCGCCGTATTTGGTACTGACACGGAGGAGGCTAGGAATGTGCGTACTACGTCAAAGGATGTGCGTTCTACACTGGAAAAAACAAAATTCAGATGAGGCGCGCAACTCGACGGAAATGCGTCACAGTTTTGGGAGAAACTCTCCAAAATGGAGGAAAGAATGACCAAGTCAGAGGAGCAAAGTACGGATATTCTTTCTCGACTTGTATTTAGTGTTGCTGCATTACAAAAGACTATCGAAGCAAAAGCTACAACTAACACTTCGTCGATGAAAGTTACTGCCGATAGCGATTGTGAGGACGTCAACGATTTGGACGCACTAATGGCGTCCAAACAAACAGATCAAACCAAAACCGAAAGTGTCGTTTCTTAGAGATTTAGAGGAAATCTACGCCGAAAAAAGTGCAATTCGGACCGGCGGTGAGTGAAAAACTCAACGATCTCGTGAATAATGCCATTGATCGGCCTTTTCGTGATGAAGCTTTCAAATTGCTGGAAAAGAAACACCAAACCCCCAGCAATTGCACCCGAATGACGGTCCCTAAAGTCAACAAGGAACTATGGCAGGCTTTCGAGACAGCTAGACCTGCTGATCTAGCTATGCAAGCATGCCAGAAGTACATGGCATTGGTCATGGTCCCAATCATTAAAATTCTGGACATTTTTGTAAATAATGGGGATAAAGAGGAAGTGTAACAGCTTACAAAAGATTCATTTCGCATCTTAGCTCAGGGAATGAATGAAAACAGGAAAGGAACAAAAGGAAGGACTTGATAAGACCCTCTATCCCTGCAAAATACAGAAAAGTGTGTGGAAATGATTTTCCGCCATCAGAATTTCTTTTTTGGTGATAATTTGGAGGAGCAAGTCGACGACGTAGACACGGAAGAAAAGAGATCCAATAAACTCTCTGGACATAAAAACACCATCACCACCACCACCAACAGGTCTTTTTTAGGTCAGTGGAGGCCACAAGGGCCCCATGGATACAAAAACATCAACGCAATCAGAAGCCGTACCACAGAAATGTGCCAGCAAAGTCACACGGGAAACACATGCCAAAAGGGCAAATAAGGAGGAAATAACTGTAAGTACAATTATTAATGTACAAATTACGCCAGAGAATGTTTATGGTGGCCAAATAGCAAAATACATTGACAATTGGCGTGATATAACATCAGATGAGTGGATCTTACAGACAGTGCATGGTTACGAAATAGAACTAAACAGTATCCCTAACCAAACTTTTGTGCCAAACAATATTATTAAATGATAGAGAAAGAGACATGATTAATTCAGAAATGCAAGCATTTTTAAGTAAACGTATCATTGAAGAAGTTAAATACTCTCAGTATAAACAATTATATTCGAACATTTTCATTAGACCATAAAAGGGTGAGTCTGTACGCGTCATACTAAATTTTTGTTTAATGAAAACGTACACAAAATTCATTTAAAAATGGAAACACTTACGTCGGCAATAGAAATCATTCAAGAAAATGACTGTTTGCTTCTATAGATCTGAATGATGCATACTTTAATGTTTTAGTGCAGCAGAAAGATAGAAAGTATCTTAGATTTATGTGAGAAGGGAAACACTATCAATTTCGTACACTGCCACAAGACTAATCATGTAGTCCTCGAGTGTTTACAAAATTACTGAAACCGGCATTTGCATGCTTGAGAAGTATGGGACATTCAAGTGTTCCATATATCGATGATAGCTTATTGAGTGCAAACACTAAAGAACAATGTCGAGCAATGTTACAAACAAAACTCAATTAATGGACAAACTGGGCTTTACTGTCCACCTAAAAAATCAGTTTTCGATCCAGTTCAAATCATAGTATTCTTGGGGGTTTATCCTCAGTTCAATAACTATGCGAGTTATAGTTACAGAAGAACGACGTATTGGAAAACTAATCATGTTAGGGACAACAATAATTTCTTGGCAAAGGTTACCATACGCGAATTTGCACAGTTGTTGGGGAAAATGGAAGCTTGTGAAGCTGAAATGCAGTATGCACCTCTGTATTATAAAGATTTAGAGCATGAAAAAGATCAGAATCTGAAGCAGTGTAAAGGCAATTATGATGCACATATAGTGATTTCTGACAATAGCAGGGAAATGATTTCAGCATTTCTCAAGTGTAGTAGAAACGCATATAAGCCGATTACACGAGAGGCTCCCGCTTTAACACTCTATAGTGATTCTAGCTAAACAGGGTGGGGCGGGGTCAATGTTACCCAAAACACACACACACACATGGGTTTTGGTCTGAACAAGAAAAACTTGAACATTTTAGCGTACTAGAGCTCAAAGCAGCATCATTAACTATAAAATCATTAACAGGAGTGATGCAAGATGCACACATTTCAAATTGGTATGGACAATACAGCCGCAATATCATATGTAAACAAGTTTGGGGGGAAAATGCCAGCATGACACTCTATAGCCAAAGAACTTTGGTGTTGGGCTACAGACAGAAATTTGTGGATTAGTGTAGCCCATGTTCCGGGCGTCGAAAACAACGAAGCTGATGATTTAAGTAGAAAAATGAACGATGATAAGGAGTGGATGTTAAATCCAGTTTATTTTTTTGAAAACAAATTTCACCCTAAGCTAAAACGTGTACACTCAAACAACAAATGGTATATAATTAGTTTTGCTTACATATATTTCTTATTGCTTATACAAACTATAGTACGGTGATCTTAAAAAAATATTGATAAAAAGTTGCACAAATAATATATTGTTCTGAATTGGAAGGTGAAAACACCAGCGTATTAGAATTTGTAAAAATCTTTTTTTCAGTCCAACCAAGTCATCAACACATATTAATTATATATTGCTCTAAATTGGTTAGTAAATAAACCAAACAAATGGATATTATCAATATTAACAAATATTGGCATGCACAAAAGAAAGTATTAATAGAATTAAGGGCGTTTCTTAATCAATAGCCAGAAGCATGTACCGGTACTCACAAGCATAATCGTAAGTAAATGCCCTTTAATACAAGTAGCGACTTTCGAATACACTGACGCAATTATCGACATAAAAGAAGCCAGGCATACGATAGACAGATAAACAACCATATCATACAAGTAATGCCTGTTGAATGATAGTATTGATGCACAAACTCTCAGACTTTATATTCATGTATGGTTTTGAGCATTCCAGTACAATCAACTCACTCACCGACACGAATTGGTGTATTGCAATGTACATGTACGGTGTGTCAACGCCAACCACACGAATTGGTGTATTGCAATGTAAATGTATATTATGTCAACGCCAACCACACGAATTGGTATATTGCAATGTACATGTACGGTATGCCAACGCCAACCACACGAACTGATGTATTGCAATGTACATGTACTGTATGTCAACGCCAACCACACGAATTGGTGTATTGCAATGTACATGTACGGTATGCTAACGCCAACCACACGAAATGGTGTATTACAATATACATGTACGGTATGTCAACGCCAATCACACGAATTGGTGTATTGCAATGTACATGTACGGTATGTGAACGCAAAACACACGAATTTTGGTGTATTGCAATGTACATGTACGGTATGTCAACGCCAACCACACGAATTGGTGTATTGCAATGTAATGTACGGTATGTCAACGCCAACCACAAGCTGCACACATCTCAATGTCGAATGACGCTTCTCAGAGTCTCGCATATTGTCTTGCATTCTTTGACGACCGGTATCTGTGTTTTGCCTTGAGACTCGTCTCATTTGCGCTGAACTTTGGAGCTTTACAATTTTTTAGCATATTTCAACGTCAAGGTAATTGCTGTGATGACCCCTGCAAGGACCAGCAATAGCACCAAACACCCGATGCATTTTCTTCGTTTGCTATCCCTTTGCATCTGTAAAACATGGTACATGTACTTGTCTGTAAATCAGTGGTAAGGTTGTCATCCATGGTACTTGAGACTATCATTGTTACAGTAATCCTTTCTATAACGCATGCTATAGAAAATAACAGGTTACTACCTGATCGTTTTGTTATGTATCAGGTGAGGCTTAGAATAAAATGACGATGATTGTCGAGCTGTAATTTTATTCGTGTCAAGCCTGACATATATAACAAAACGATCAGACTGGTGTAAACTAGTCATTACAAACTAAGGTAAAAGGGCGTTCAGGCAGTTAGTATGCGGTGAAACGCATTATATCAACTTGCACAGCTAAGCAGAGAATTCATTTTCTACCACTTTTTTTATTTGTCGGCCATAGATGCGAACACGAAACTTATATATTGTTATATTTACCATCTTGTGTTGTTGTGTTGGTGTCAGTATCACCATGGGGCGACCGATGTACACGCTCGAGTCTCCAGGACGGCGCACCGCGTGATGTGGGACTAATAACGGAGGGGGAAGGCCCGAGGAAACGGAGCTTCCGTAATGACAGATTGTGTACGGGTCAGCTCACAATGCGCGTAATTCTTTATCAATCCCGGGAGTTGACTATGAGAAGGTGTTCGACAGCGTGGATCGATAGTTCCTTTGAAGATTACTGAGACACTACGGAGGGCCATAAAAGATCCCAAACATAAGCAGAAACTCTTTTAAGGGGATGACCTGCAGAATTGTTACTGGCTGAGAGCTCACCGACGCCTTCGAAGTAAGAAACGGAATGAGGAAAGGCTGCTCAATCTAACCATTCAGACTGGGCAAACTATATACAGAGGGAAGAAAAATGTGTAAAAGACCAACGAACCCAAAACACACCCATCACAGACTAATGGGGAGACGCTGGAAGAGGAGGAAAGCTTTACCTATCTTGGTCGTATCCTGAACAACAATGAATGAACGGATGCATACGTTAGAACCAGGATCGGTAAGGCAAAAGAACCCCTCCATCAGCTTAAAAACCTCTGGAAATCCAGCGAGATAGGCATCACCACCAAGATCAATAGCATCGTGAAACCAACGCTACTCTAAAGAGCAGCGACTTGTAGAATTAATGCCACCACCAATAAAATATCCAGGTAAACATCAACACATGTTTAAGAAAGATCCTGGAGATCCGTTGGCCAGATAAAAGATCGCCAACGAAAAAGTATAGAGAAAAACAAATCAGCAGCCAGTTGAAGACGTCATCCTTCAATGACATTGGCGATGGATATGCAAGCCTGTATTCAATACACAAATCTATCACCTGGAACCCCACAGCAAATAGGAAGAGATCATGGTCTAGACAAACCTGGTGCGAGAACTGGATGCAGAAGCCAAGCAGATGGGTAAGACACTGCGAAAGCTGGAGAGACTAACACAGAACCGAGACGCCTGAAAAAGGCGAAGAGAAGAGATGAGATACGAGCAACTGTCGAGAAAAATATCTAAAACCTATACAATATGCCAGTATAGCCGTGACATTTTTGACGTTTACACTCAAAAACATATAAAGACGTAATGAAAAACCTAAACATAACTGCAAACTTTGCCTCTATGTCAGCCATATTATAACTATTGTACGGTCTTCGAACGATTTACGTTCGGATATTCCTGGTACAGGCCGTGATATAATACAACGTCTATTTACCATTGAAAAAATGATCAATAAGGAAATATGTCGCGCTAAAGGTTTTTAAAAAATGATTTGCAAAATGTGTATTGGTTCTCCAGTCAATAGATGTTCTATTGAACATATATCAACCAGAGAACCAATACACGATTGTGGTTTTTTAAAATAATAAATCCTTTAACGCGACATATTTCCTTATTGATAATTGGTTATTTATGTCGTGTTTATTCGTGCAACACGTGAGCTACATATTTCAAAAAGGTGAAATTTTCACAAAGAACACAAGATTTGCTCGCCATAAAAAAAACTCAACATAAGTATTATAAACAACGAGAGCGCCGATGGCGTTGAAATTGCAATAAATAAACTTCGAGTACTGCGTATCGGTGGGTACGACGTATCGATGTAATCCGAAACATATCTGCCACAAAACGTCTTAGTTCCTGTGTCGATTGTTTACAAGTTTTTTTTTCCCACTGTATTATAAACAAAAATATCCGGTAAATGGTCTATCTACGGGTAAGTAAGTTCTCTTTTATAACGCAATACGATGTCATTTACAAAATCGTGCACAGTTGCATGAGTTTTGTTAAGGATTGAGAAAGTAATTCACGATTTTCGATTGCAATTTTACCGAATAGAAACATGCCATTGTAAAATGACGTCACATGGTGATGCGCGTGTTAGACGGTGTTGAATTTTTACATATATGGGCTACTACGATTACGATTACTCGCTCAAATTGCATAGATCTAGCAGTCAATTGAAATAGAATGTTGTTTTTTTTCTCGAATATTTTTCGTGCGTGTTCCAATTAATATGTTTTTATTTCCAATTTCCCGCCATCACCCAATTCTAGCTGAAGAGAAGTCGATGTATAATTTGTTAAAACTATACTGATATAAGAGGACTAGAAGGTCAAAGTTATTGCTAAGTTGTTGTCGTTGAAAACTGTATTAATTTTTATATTATATTATTTAGTTGTTGTTTTTTATAAAATGCACATATATCTTATATATCAGACATACAATATGCAAACTAATGAAATAAAAGGTACAAAATTGAATGCACTTTGTTTAACTAACAATTTCTCTTATCTGGTACACCAATGACAGGTCCGAACTTTATGCTAGTAATCTACAAAGCGGCTAAACATTAATACACCGATACGCAGTTCTCTTCATAACAAACAAAAGTGCGTCCGACCGTAAGCAGAACCATGCCGATATCGAGATAAAATGTTCAATCATATCATAATGAAAATGTTCCATCATATAATAATGGAACTTAATTTATTCACACAAAGGATAAAATAACAACGAACCGATGTTTTTTTCTTTGATTTATTACGATAAAAAAAATCTATTTGAAGACAAAGGATCAATACACCGATACGCGGTATCACTAGGCTACAGGGAAGTTTCTTCTGAAGTAAATGTTTAGGGAACAGTTGACTAAATGAAAATCAAAAAGGCTATCAAAAAGTAGCTTTTTAAGAATAAGTACAAATAAATGAAACAATAAGTTATGAAATATTGCAGAACACCCTATATCAATCGTAAAATCAGAAACACGTATCAAGGGAGCTTGGTATTTTGCGAGCAAGTACATGCCCGGATTTAAATGTTATTTCTGATTTGCTGGACATGTATTTATGCTCTTTTAATTTGGAGAAAAATAGTTCCCCACAGAACTGTCCGTTGTTTGTTTATTGAAAAGATGAAGTAAATATTTCTCATAACTATTATATGCTCCTTAAATATATTTGCACTGGGCGGTAATTAACGCCATCATTACATAATAATTATTAACGAGACTGAACGACTTTATATATTCGGAGGCTAAGGCCAAATTTATATCTTTTTTTTTCTTGTTTTGTTTGTAACTTCTCATTATACTGTTGCGATCGCTTGATTTGCATTGAAGCAGAAAGTAAACATAACACCTTTAGACAACCTTGGTCGGTGAAATTTTCTTAGACAAAATGTTTACTAAGAATTTATATTTTATGTATATTGTTTTTACTATATCTATGATATTTTCTCAGTTTTTGTCTTACAAAACGTGAAAGTTTCTTAGAATTTTCTATGATTTGCCGGATTTGAATAAAAAAAGTTAGAAACCTATAGACCTGTCTTAGACGGTTGTCGGCTCTTTCGGCACCTAACTTTTTCGGCCCCTGTTTTTTTTTTCAGCCTCATTCGGCTTATATAATTGGCTGCGTTTTTTTTCGTATGCGTTTCAGTGAGACCCTCGCTTTTGCCAATTACAGAATTGTTTCACGATCGAAATTCGTTTTATTTTCTGTTGATAGATAGATGTTATATCGAAATGTGACTGGTAGCCAGTCTATATAGTTATACAAGATTTATGTCCCTTTTGTACTCTTCGTAATATATAAAGTAATCAACATGGTAGCCGCCTAGTGGGAATTTTCTCGCCAGAAAACAGAAAAATAGACACTGTTTCCGACCTCCGATCGAAGATTGATCAACGCGAGAAGAAAGATGGCAGAATCGTCATTCACACTGCCTAGTTCGCTGAACTTCACCGACGGCAATGTGACGGAGAACTTCAAGAAGTGGAAGCGGGAATACGAAGTCTACATGACGGAAACCGGGTCTAACAAAAAGGACTCTAAGGTGCGTGTCGCAATACTTCTGCACTGTGCAGGACCAAATATCCTTGAAATATATGATCAGGCAACGTGGGAAGTCCCGAGTCACAAAGACGACCCCGTCAAGGTTCCACAAATGATAGAAATCTATTGTAACCCCCGCAAAAATGAAGTTCTTGAATCGCACAGATTCTGGTCAACGCCTGTCCAAGAGCCGTTTGACAATTTCTTAACAGAGTTAAGAAAACGAGCCTCAACCTGTAACTTCAAGGACACAGACAGAATGATCCGTGATAAGAAAGTATTTACCACATTGGGTAAATTACCATAACTATTATTAAGAGAAAACGAGCTTGATTTAAACAAAGCGGTAAAATTGTGTCGAGCATATGAACAACCATTGAAACATGTCCAGGAAATAAGAGACAAAGATGTAACCAAAGTACAGCAAAGTACAGCCAGACCAAAAAATAACAATGTGCGAAACAAAACAAGCTACCAACCAAAGCCGCAATCACAGCCGTGTGATTATTGCGGTAAACTCCATGCGCCGAAAAAGAAAGAATGCCCTGCATGGGGCAAGAAATGTTCCAAATGCGGACACATGAATCATTTCCAAGCAAAATGCAGAACTAATGTTAACATGGTCCAAAATTAAAATGCCGAACTTGAAAATAATGAATTCTGGTTAGCCTAATTTGACTTGAGAACCCAAGTACTAGTAATAGTTACAATGTTAGTAAATGACTGTAATGTGAAATTTCTAGTCGAAACAGGTGCTGAGATCAACAAAATTAACCTGAAATTTGTGAGAAAATCACAGGTCAAAGATAACGAGTATTCACTAAGAATGTGGAACAGAGCGACGATGAAACCACTAAGTGATGTGACACTTCCTGTAAAAAAAATCCAAAAATTGATTGGGTTGTCCTGAACTACTTCCAGAACCAGTTAGGGTTGAAAACTGTGAAAGAAATGAACCTGATAAACATTAACACTGATGCCTTTGTGCTGAAAGTTGAGAAAGATCTTGGTGATTTAATTGAAGCTAAGCTCTACGTAGAAGAAGTTTCCCAACCAGTTGGTTTGCCAGCACAAAAGCACGTAAGATACCAATCGCCATCCAAGGCCAAGTGAAACAAGAACTTGACAAGCTGCGTATCTGCTTAGACCCCCAACCTCTAAACAAAGTGTTTAAAAGAGAGCGGTACAGACTTACCAAATTTGATGATGTCTTGCCAAATCTCAACCAGGCAAAGTTGTTCACCAAAATGGATGTCAAAGAAGCATTCTGGCATGTGCGATTAGACGAAGAGTTGAGCAAGCTCACAACGATAATAACCCCTTTTGGACGATTCCGATGGTTAAGATTACCATTTGGGCTATGTGTATCAAGTGCGATCTTTGCGAGAAAGCTAAACGAAGCTTTGAACGGTCATGAAGGCATTTTTTGTGATCGCAGATGATATCATCGTCGTTGGCTGCGGTGAAAAAGAACAATCAGCAAATCGGACAATGACCATATACTGAAATCACTTGCAAAACGATGCTCAGAACAGAACATTATTCTGAATGAAGAAAAGACAGAGGTCGGAAAAGACGTGAACTTTCATGGACACAGAATAACAGACAAAGGTGTTTAGCCCGATGAGAACAATGAAAGTGAAAGCCATCAAAAACATGCTGCAGCCGAAAAATGTCACAGAGGTTCGACAACTCTGCGGACTAGTGCAATACATGAGCAAATTTCAACCTGATCTTGCATCGACCACGGAACCGATTCGTCAACTAACGCGTAAAGATGCCAAGTGGAAATGGACAAATGAGTGTGACGAAAGCTTAGAAAAAGTGATAGCGCAAATCACGAGCGCCCCAGTTTTGGTGTACTTTGATCCTGAAAAAGTATTCGTGCTGCAAATGGTCTCATCGCAACACGGACTGTGTGAATGTATTCTGCAGGGTGGACATCCTGTGGAATTCGCCTCGCGTGCTCTAACTCCCGCTGAGCGAAAATGGGCGCAGATCGAAAACGAATCGCTAGCGTCCATATGGACTGACGCGATTTGACCAATACACCTTTGGGATCAAAGTAGTAGTGCAGAACGATCATAAATTAGAGACTATTTTGAAAAAGCCTTTGGGCCAAACGCCAAAACGACTTCAAGATGTAATAATGAAACTCTTGAAGTATGACATCGAGTTCCAGTTTGTGAAGGGGTCAGATCTCGTGATCGCGGACGCTCTGAGTCGTGCATACGCAGAATCAAAGGAAAATGAAACTGCAGATTGGTTGGACATTCGAAATGTCAAAAATAGTGCATTCGACCAGTTTCCAGATGCAAGAATTCTGGAAATCAGACGTGCAACAGAAAAAAGATTCGTCAATGCAAGAGCTTCAGAACTTGATAATCACTGTATGGCCGGGGAAAAGTGACATTAGTGTTGAACTCGGACAATATCAACCTCTCAGAGATACTCTCAGTGTACAAGATGGAGAGATCTTCAAAGGTGAAGCAATAGTTATTCCAAAAAGCCTGGGGAAAAAAATGCTGCAAATACTGCACAAAGCACATCTAGGTTATGATAGTATGGACAGAAGAGCCCGCGGAACGAAATTCTGGCCGGGTATGAGAGCAGAACTGAAAAAATTCTAGTCAAGTTAGTACAAGTTTATATGTTAAGACTGTTCTAAGAGTGATAACTATTGTTAAGTGATTTTAGTTTTATAAGTTAAGACTATTCTTAGGGTTAAAACCATTGTCTTGATCATTTGAATTGATATTGTTAAGGGATCTTAAGAATATTGTTTTTAAAGAAAGAGGGATGTTGATAGATAAATGTTATATTGAAATGTGACTGGTAGCCAGTCTATATAGTCTCTATACAAATTTATGTCCCTTTTGTACTCTTCATAATAAAGTATTCAACATTTTTTTTAAGAACGTATTTCCACTAAAAATGGTCTTAGAAAAATTGTTGAAGAAAATCTTAGAAAAAGTTTTCAAGTGAAAAAATGTCAAAATAAGGAAAATAAATATTAACTATAATGGGCCGTATTCCAGTAGCTTCTTAAGTTAAAAATAACTTAAGTTGGGGTATTTTTTACTTATCTCCACTATTTTTTTTCTTAAAAATAAAATTTAACTTAAGTCGTATTCCAGTAGCATCTTAATCTTAGAAATTTCTTCAATCGATATATTTTTATCATATCTTTAAGATTTATTTTATGTCCCTTAACTTAAAGAATTTTTTAAAGTTTTTTTAGCAGCCTTCTTGAAACGCTTAAGCTTAAACGAAAAACAATAATTCCTCTGTGAAAATCATCTAATTTTTCGTGATTTTAAAGAAGAAACAATTTTCCAACTATCTGTCAGGCGAGTTTATCTTTATTGTATCAAGGCGATCTTTTTACTACATAACTCTATCCGCATAATAAACTTCATGACTGAAAGATAAGACAACTCTTTAATGAGCGTCATCGAACGCTGTGGATTTTAATTTCTTTTTCTTGTGTCTAAAACTGCGCGAATGTCTAAATGGTTTATGCTGATAATGCATAACAAAATATGATGTCTGTATGAATATTCCATTTACGCTTTGTGGACTTAAATTAGAGAAATTAATTTGGATCTTCAATGCAGCAATATCGGACAGGATCTAAGTTCGGACACTACGGATCACACCGAGTATTTCCACACTTTAATTTATATTGAAATATATGAGACAGACGACAGATTTGTTGACAGCAGGGGTTAAATGTATACTTTGCTATTTAAACTTGTTTTCATCGTTTTGATCGTCCTGTCAAAACTGTGAACTTACGATGGCACTGTCTTCTTCCTAGTTCTGGCAACCATAACTTTAAATGTCGCTTTTTATGATTTTTGACAGGCGCGACTTTATAGTTATGGACCAACTCCATTAGGAAAGTCAACCAGAAATTCCCGAAAAGTTGACAGTTAACAAAGACCGGTCCAGAACAGCTTTTAAATGAAGTTATTGGCCCAAATTAACAACTTGATCGGAAAGATTGACATTTTTTCACATTTAACTGATATATTCTTTCACAAAATAGTATCTTAAACATTAAAAATATATATATTCTGCTCTTACATATCGAGAAAAACAGCGATGTGACAGACTTTCTTGAAATGCGAGTCTCCCGAGATTTCACGGTCATATGACGTTATTTCTATTTTTAGCAACATACCATGTGCTCAAGTGTTTTCAAATTCAGAATGACATTTACCGGTATTTCAGATTATTCTGGTTTGTTTTGTAAACAAATTGTAGTGTAAATAAAAACTCAAAGTAAATATTAATTAAAACTACCTGATTCACACTGAAATCAGTCTTATAATCCACCAGACGTAAGTTGTTAATCACAAATAATAGATTTCATAAAACGAAAGTAATGTTTACAATTTCAGCATAAAATGTCAAGGTCGAATCGAAAGTATCCAAATGAAAACCCGTCACGTGACAAAGCGACAATGGCGTCAAAATTGTGAATTTCAGATCGATGAGAGTTATTTTCATCTATTGTAAGATGCATTTGAAACATTTGAACCTTAAAATATTCCCCGATGCAGTATTTTATATTCATTCACTAATATACGTAGAAATGTATCCAAGAAAATTAGCTTTCTTTGATTTATAGCGTGACATAAATATGTTACGGCTCCCTGGGCCCCGTTTCATCAAAATTTGCGATGCGATATCATCGCCGATTGCTGATAGTTTACCTGCGATTGCGATATTTTTTTTAAAGCGTTTCATCAAACATATCGCAGATTCTTGCCGGTAGTTTGCCGGTAGTTTAGTGCTATGAGCGATAATCGCTCACAGTCTATTATCAAAATGACGTCAAAACGGGCACCTGCTGAATCTCGCGCAACCTGTCATATTTGACAGACGATCAAACAACAACAATGGCAGCCCTTGTAGAAAATCGAAGTGCCGCTTGGCAGCCTCGAGAATTGGAAGAGCTGCTAGAGGGAGTTCAGCAAAATTATGAAGTGTTGTTGGGGGGGGGAATTTTCTGCCACGTTATCTAAGAAGGACAAAGACCGGACATGGTCAGAAACTGTTCAAACGTGAGTTAAAATTTAAATTTACATTGACATGGCCATAATTGTCTTGTTATGTTTACCATCTTAAAACATAGTTAAATTGGTATGGACACATTAACGTTACACAGGTTTTGTGTTATGATCATCTTATCAATTTAAAATCATTAAGTTCAAATGCAGCCTGAGTGCACTGCACAGAAATTGAGAAAGAAATGATTTGAAATTGTTTAGTTTTCAGCATTGATATTCCTTGACATTTTGATAGGGTATATGCACACTAATTCCCCTTGGTAAAGGGTATATGCAAACTAATCCTACAGTTTCCTACTTGGTCACTTCTCCTCCTAAGTATAGTTGATCTATAATTACCCTGAAAATTAGAATTCATCTATTTATGAAGTGTTTATGAATGAAAAGTTATTAATTGTTTTAACATCAAAGTGTATGTGCCAATGGAAATGTGTGATCATACCTTGTAATCAAATCAAACTGCATGTTCCTGGGGAGTGACATCCATGTGGAGTAACGACTGGCTACTGCGATGCAAAAGAAATGTGCGATATTTTGGCATTAAAGTTGCGATGCGATCGTTGATGAAACGGGGCCCTGGTTGACTTTCGATATGGGATTAGCTTCAGCGTTCAGGTATGTCAATACTATATAAACTGTACGCTGAAGTTTCTTTAGCTATCTACTTCCCTGTGTGGTTTGACATCAAAGGAAGAAAGATACGTAAATGTTTTCTATGTTAAGGCGTCTCTCATGGTAATTAAACTAAGGTCATAAAGCAGTTAAAATGTTGTTGTTTTAAAAACAAAATTTCGAACTAAGTCAAAGAATGTAAGTATTCAAATCAAGTATGTTTAAATTTACCAATATTCAAAATGAACAGATAATGTTAAATCTTAACAACTCTTACCATGTTCCCATTACTAACACCTCCCAACACCTCTTAAGCAGACGATATTTGAAAACGTTGAGTTAAAATGAGAATTTACTCATGATGAATAAGTTAACTTTTTACATCTCAAGGTTTTCATTAAATTTAACAGCTATTTAGAAATCGATCTAATATGCTTTGTGTTTAACAATAAAGATGCAACTAAAGCTTACTCTGCTGCAAACTTCCTAAAACATTGAAAGGGTTAACTAGTTTTTGTTATGCATACACCAAATGGTGATAGCTTTTGAAATCGTTACTAGTTTCATTATTTATTTCAAATACAGGAATGCCATTACATCCGCCACGCCTGGACATGCTAACTGAATTAACAGACCACGAAATTATAAAAAGATACAGACTGAATAAAGCAGGCATAAATTATCTAGAGGGGTTGATTGGGGCAACTTTAAGTCCCCGTACGGCCAGACATAAAAGCTTGTCTGCTCTTGAAATTTTTTTGATAATGTTACGTTATCTTGCCTCTGGAGAATTCCAAATAAATGATGGAGACCTTTATCAGGTCAGTCAGTCAACGGTTTCAAAAGTAATAAGTGAGGTTCTTCAATAACTAACATCATCAGACATGGTCCGGGAGCATATACGTTTCCCGACATCTGTGCATGACCTGGATGCACAAGTGGCTCAATTTGCTGGTGTTGCAAATTTCCCAAAAGTTATGGGTGTGATTGACTGCATTCATGTGAAAATCCTGGCTCCCTCTTTGGAAGAGGAAATTTATGTGAATAGAAAAGGTTTTCACAGTATAAATGCCCAGCTTGTATTTGATGCTTTTGACACAATCATAGATGTTGTTCCGAGGTGGCAAGGATCCTCACATGATAGCCGGATTTTACAAAATAGTGGGGTTAGACAGCTGTTTGAGGAGGGAATCATCCCCGTCGGGTGTCACCTACTTGGAGATAGTGGTTATTCCTCTCGAAGATGGCTGCTTACCCCATACGCAAACCCTCAAGCAGGACAACAAACCCGGTACAACAAGTAATTATATATTTATATTGCCATGTATAGGATATCACATTTATGTTGCCCATAAAGAGAATGACACACACATTTTAAGTGTAAAACTTTTAATAACATAATGAAAATAAATCTTAAGCCTATAACTCTGAAATTTCATAACAGTAAATAACAAGAGTGCCAAACTGTCACAAGATACGCCCATTAAACGGTTTTGGACAACTGGATAACTTTACCATGACCCATATTTAAATTTGACCTTCATATCATCTAGACACCACTTCTGACAAAATTTGGTGAAGACCGGATGAAAACTACTTCAATTAGATAGTGGACACCATGCTACATGCTTGAAATGCACTAAGTGACCTCGTAAGTGATCGTAAGTGACCTCGTGATCTAGTTTTGGACCCGGCATGAACCATATTGGAACTTGACCTAGATATCATATAGATACAACTTCTGACCAAATTTGTTGGAGATGGGATTTATACTACTTCAATTAGATAGTGGACACCATGCTACATGCTTGAAATGCACTAAGTGACCTCGTGACCTAGTTTTTGACCCGGCATGAACCATATTGGAACTTGACCTAGATATCATATAGACACAACCTCTGACCAAATCTGGTGGAGATCAGATTAAAACTACTTCAATTAGAGAGCAGACACCATGCTAAATCCTTGAAATGAACTATCTGACCATGTGACCTAGTTTTTGACCCAGCGTGACCCATATTCCAACTTGACCTAGATATTGTCTAGTGAAACTTCTGACCAAGTTCGGTGAAGAGAGCGGATACTGCTTTGGACGCCGCCGCAAAGGGTGATTTTATAATACGTCCCGTTTTGAAAAACGGGCGTATAATAATTAAGTTACTCTGTTCAATAACAAACCAATTAATTGTGTTACAAGGAAGAATGTCAAGCTCAGTCATTGCATCTCTAACAAATTCGTCACATTGTAGCAAAAGAATAACTTGCTTAAAGAAAGTACATTCAAATACAGTGAAAATGCTTAATGTTCAACTTCAAAATACAGAACTCTTTATTTTAGAGCACACAAAATTACAAGAGCAAAAGAAGAAAAGGGTATAGGGCAACTGAAAAGGAGATTTGGTATTTTGCATGGAGAAATCCGTATGAAACCAGAAAAGGCTTGCAGGTAGTTTCCTTATAATTCACCTATAACTTATTTGTACCTTTATAAAAAACAATTATTTTTGTGAACAAAATCTTTGAACATTTAAATAACTCCTTGTACAATGCAACTTTCTGACATATTGACTAATAATAAAACTACAATCAGGCCCTATGAAATTCACAATATGTAATTATAACCATACATCATATCATTGATGTAGATAAAAAGTGTCAGCTTATAAGGCTGCATTTTTTCGATTGAAACCAAAAACTTTTACCCTTATCGATTACTAATAATTAGGCTAATAATGAGATTTGTCTAAATTTTGTTTTGTTTGGTAACAGGTTAACATATTCCAATATTTCATGATCAGGGTTATAACAGTGTGTTCTGTATTGCACAATATTTGCAAAAGGCAAAATATTCCTCTACCAGATGTTGAAATGGAGGAAAATGATGATAACCAGCCTGAACCCAACCAGCCAGACCCCATGGAAAATGGCCCACAAATGGGACTAAGATACAGGGACTTCTTTGTTAATACTTATTTTTGAAAAAAAGGTACATTGCATTAAATTTCCCATATCCCTTTGAAAATTAATTTCAAAATTCAGAACATCATGGAACTATATAACAACTTACAAAACTTACTGGAGGATAAAGATAAATTGCTCATTTTGAACAACTTTTCTTTATTCTACAATGATTTTTAGAGTAGTTTGCAAAAGTCATAATTCTCATTTTGGTACTGGCCTTATTGTGATATAAGCAAAAATGTGTCAACTAGAGTAAACAAAACTTGACAGACAGATAAACACCAGGACTTGTAGACTGACATACTATGGCAACTTCAGTATCACAAAAGCACACCTTCAGCAAAATACAGTCAATATTGTTTTAAACTTTAAACAACCTCTCTAAACCATGGCAGGAATGCCTGTAAAACTAGGTGACATCTTAACACAGGATGCTAAACATGTGGTAAGCTCCTATCGGAGCTTACTACATGACTAGCATCCTGTATTAAGCTACCATCTGTCTTATAGAACACCTTTTGGAGGTCTTGAAGATGGTCGTTTAATACAAGATTGTCTGTATGCTTCTTGCGAGCTGAAAGCATATTTTAATAACAGATAACATTCATATGACAAGTCAGTAGCTATCACAAGTCAGTAGCATAATATTCTCTATAAATCTCATGGCAAACAAACACATATTCTCTATTTATTTTATGCTTTCCAGTTGTTTATAGAGAAATATATTAGTGAAATAAAACTGATATTTCATTGTTTTAAACAGTGAAAAATAAAGTGAAAAATAACGATATTTTTCACTGTTGTACTGTGAATTTGCGTTATTTTTTTTACCAAATTACGGTGTAAATCCAGCGAAATTATCCAGTTAAACTCTTGCAATGTAAAAAAAACCAACAGATATTTAAAAAAGCATAAAATAAAAAGAAAATGTGTTGGATTGGATGAAATATTGATTTTATTTCACTTGTGATCATAAAAAAATACATATTTTCACTTGTGGCTGTGCCACTCGTGAAAAGATCATTTTATATGATAACTCGTGAAATAAAATCGATACTCCACCGAATCCAACAAATATCTTCCATTTACTTTTCAACAAGCTTCCTTTCGTAGTATTTTATTTGAAGTTTTAGTTTTTCTTCCTTCAATGCTTCAAGTTTCCTGTGACATTTGCATGCACAGCATATGACATCTATTGTGCTGAAAAAAAGAAAAGAGTAATGATTTCCACTGAAAGAAAATGAGTTAACCCTTTCTCTATTACATGTATAAATGCTGTCTAACAATTTTGCAGCCCATGGGAAAATAGTAGAATTTGCTCATCATGAGCAAATTATCTTTTTGTCACTAAGTTTTCAACTTTGATTTAATATCATTACAAGTAATCACAAAGAGTTTGTTTCTTTTGTCTCAATGCTTCCAAAGGGATCTGCTGCAAACCTCATTATACAGGGAAAGGTTAAAAAACAAGAAATCTCATCAAAGTAAATCAAAATAATAATTATACCAAATAATGATGACATAAAAAGAGTGGTTTTGAAGAAAGTTCATTTTTTAGATTCTAAGTTATATAAAGGGAAAATAAGTGAACATGTGTTTAAACTAAATATTGCATTAAATGTTGTTTTTATTGTGTTCACATGTATGACATGTATAAAATAAATTTTATGATTCATGTGTATTTAAACTCATTACCCAGCAACAAATTATGAACTGTCCCAAATTGATTGAGAATTTAGACAACAGTTACAATTTATTTGATTTGTTAAGGTAGAAATCATCGTTAGATAAGGAGAAATTGCTCATTTTTTCAACAATCTTCTTTTTCAGCAATTATGTCTAGAGTTTTGCAAGAACTTTTAAAATCTTGATATTGTTAGGTAATGGTTTAAGGCATAATTCTAGAAAATAAATTGAATTTACACATGTTTCCATCATTTAAGGATGACAATACCTTTCACTCCCTCCTGGTGAATCTCCCAGACTCTCTTTTCCCGGTTGCTGAGGACTGCACTCTTTTCCCGGTTGCTGAGGACTGCACACACTGTATGGAAGGAAAGAAAATTACATCATTATTATTTGATCAAAGCTTCATTTAGAAACTTTTATCTCTAATGATTATTAATCACCTATGTCACTTATGTCAAGGCATTGTTCTCCTTTTCTGCCTTTATTTATACTTTGTTGGGAAATGAGGTGTTTTTTATTGTTATGGGAAAAAAAAATTATTGTTCATTTGAGTAATACTTGTTTTGTTCTAAAGTTACCATCTGTGGTCTGTTTCCTTTTAATTTGCATCTAATGTAGATCTCTATTGCTATCATTATGAGAAAAGTATACCCTCATTTTCAGTAGTAATTAATTAATTTTTTACCAAACAACACATTTTTAACTGTTCCGAAATGAACAGTGTGACCGATGATAGTTTAAATTGTATAACAATATATAGAAAGTATTTTGGTAGGGTAGACATTTTTTTGGATAAGGAGAAATGGCTCACTTTGTGTAATTTCTCATCCCCACAATAATTTATATAGTTATCTGCAATAAAATCATACAATTTTGTCATTATTTATTGCTATGGCAACAAATAGACTAAGAATAGTGCTCAAAATGGTGTGTTTTTTCTGGATCCTGTGATAACTTTAAAAGTTCTAAATATTTGTTCATGAAACTTGGAACATGGATAGATGGCAATATAGACATTATGCACGTCATTTCATTTTGTTCCTACGTCAAAAATTGTGGTTGCTATGGAAACAAATAATAAAAATATTCTGACAATGGTGAAATTTCTGACAATGGTGGAGCCGGTAGGGGACTTTTACTGCTTGGCAATAGTCTTGTTGTATTTGTATTCTAACCCTTTGAGCATAAATATGTTTAATGAATAATTACCTTTGTTGTTTTATCAAGAGCCTGGATGAATCCATGTCTTCAGACAGAGCAATTCCTGATAATGTTTGGGATTTTCTCCCCACAACATCAACTACTGCTTCAGTCAAAACTGATAGTTGTGCAGGCTTTGGTCCACCTCCTAAAAGGAAATACACGCATGTGAGTATACGTAGGAAAAGTGATAGTGAAATTGTTTGGTCCAAGATATCTCTTAAATAGTTGTTTTCAAACAGTCCTAAAAGCATTGTGAGAAAAAGAGAAATGGCTCAAGATAAACAATTTCTTCTTATCTCACAATGATGTCTACCCTTCCAAAGACTTTGTTTCATATTTCAGTATAATTTCAATTATGGTCTACAACCTCTTTCAATTAAGGAAGACCAAAATGTGTAGTATGTTTATGGGCTTACGGTTAAGGGTTAACTGATTGAACAATAAGGATGAGTAACTGATACATGTAACCGAGTACATTTAAATTTAACAGCCATATTTAGCCCAGTACTTTAAAATTTAACAGTACTTAGCATTACTCTTACTTTACAATCTAATTGATAAATATGAGGGTAGCACTTGACAAACATTCATCCAGGAATACAGGGGTCGTGCATTTGAACCCCAGCTTTTCCAATATTCTTTACGAAGTTTAAAGAAGTCTATGATCGATAAGACTAATTCCTTTCTCAACTCGTAATAATTGTGTTTACATGGGAAAAATCAGGAGCAAGAATAGGTGTACTTATCACTGATATAAGATAAAAAAAAATGAAAATGACGTGAACACCTAAATCCAAAAGTGCTTGATGAGATAGATTTGACTATGCAATAACGTACCTGTTTTGTTTGACAGAATAAGGTGCTCTGCAAACAGAGACCAATGAACCCATACAAGGTTGTCCCAAGCCAAACATAAAGTTGCTATATCCAATGGCTCAACAAAGCTCAAGTCTAGACAAAACTCAAAAGTTATGGCAAATGCCAAAATGTATAAGTTGTTTAAAAAACTGACAGACAGACAGACGGCAAAAAACGATATGTCTCCCCAATGGGAAGGGACATACATTTGATGCTTTCTACGATATCAACGTTAATGAAGTTTCACAAATCATTGTGATCATTGAAAACACGGGTACGAACATTTTTAGGGACGAAAGTAGTCGGAATATAAATACAAAATTTTCCAACAATATACACGTAGTAACAGTAATTTGTTTAATGCAAATTGTAAATTAATCTCATTACAAACGAAATTGACATTGCAAATTAAATATTACCTCGAATGCATTGAACATTGTGTTTTTGCCGATGTCTTCCTCTCTGCGATTATTTACCATTGTAAAGTTAAAGGCGTGTTAAGAACTCATACAACACACCTCGGCGCAAAAACCAACGCACGTGTAATATCTATTTGGAGTAATATTTTTCAATAGAACGGGTGAATATCACAGAATGTGCATAATCTAGTTGGGATTTCCTGACCAGGGTGTATCGGACATATATTAGGCATGTGATTCAGTAAAATATTTCATTTCTGATCATTAACATCACTTGTGCTCTATCATGTTGGACTTGATTTTTTCCATAATAAAGAAAGTGCTATATCTATTTTGAGTTATATTTATCCTCAAACGTGCAACGTTGTCTGACCACGAGCGGGTATAAACCATCGTGCATTCTGAGGCATGTGAATGAGTGCAACAATACACTACGGGACATTAACAGAATATGTGCAACATCTTTTTGATGCTATATTTTGCGATAGCGCGCAATTGTGCAATATCTAGTTGGAATTACATGACCATGGTGTAAAGACAATATATATGTACACATTTTGCTTCGATGTGCAACGATGTCTTCCTCTCTGCGAGTATTTACCATTTTAAAGTTAAAGGCGTATTAATAACTCATACAACACACCACGGAGCAAAAAACAGCGCACGTGAATTATCTATTCGGAGTTATATTTTTCAATAGCACAGAATGTGCAAAATCTAATGGGAATTTCCTGACCAGTGTGTATAGGACATATAATTGGCGTGTGATTTAATAAAATAATTTCCTTTCTGATCATTAACATCACATGGGCTCTATTTGCTTTGACTTGATTTTTTTCGATGGTACAGAATGTGCTATATCTATTTTGAATTACATGACAATGATGTATGGACTATCATTATGTGAATGAATTCTACTTAGATATGCAAGGTTGTCTGTCTTTGAGTGAGAATCAACATTTGCCAAGTTTAAGGTGTGTGAAGGAGCTATACAATGCACTTCCGAGCAGAAACAATATATGCGCCATGTCTATTTGGAGATATATGTGCCGAAACCATGAATCGTGCACTATCTTTTTGGAAATAATTGACGAGGGTTTCTGGCAATATGTGTATAAATTATACTCAAGCGCGCAACGTTGTCTGTCCACGAGCAGGTACAATCCATTGTCAAGTATGAAGCATGTGAATGAGTGCAACAATACACTAAGGGACATTAACAGAATACATGTATGTGCGACATCTTTTTGGTGTTATATTTTTCGATAGCGCGCAATGTGCAATATCTAATTGGAATTACATGACCAGGGTGTAAAGACTATATGTGTAACATTTTGCTTAGATGTGCAATGATGTCTTTCACATAGCGATTATTTACCATTGTAAAGTTAAAGGCGGGTTAATAACACATACAACACACCTCGGAGCAAAAACAACGCACGTGTATTATCTATTTGGAGTTATATTTTTCGATAGCACGGTATGTGCAAAATCTAGTGGGAATTTCATGACCAGGGTGTATAGGACATATTTGGCGTGTTATTATGTAAAATATTTCCTTTCTGATCATAAACATCACATGTGCTATATCTGTTTGGACTTGATTTTTTTCGATGGTACAGAATGTGCTATATCTTTTTTGAATTAGATGACAAAGATGTATGGCCGGGCTATATATATGTGAATAAATTCTACTGAGATATGCAACGTTGTCTTTCTTTGAGCGAGAATCAAACTTTGCTAAGTTAAAAGTGTGTGAAGGAGCTATACAATGCACTTCAGAGCAGAAACAATACATGCGTCATGTCTATTTGGATATATATGTGCCGAAACCATGAATCGTGCACTATCTTTGACGAGGGTATCTGGCAAAACATGTGTATATATTATACTCAAACGCGAAACGTTGTCTGTCCCCAAGCGGGTTCAATCCATTGTCAAGTATGAGGCATGTGAATGAGTGCAACAATACACTACGGGACATTAACAGAATATGTGCGACATCTTTTTGGTGTTATATTTTTCGATAGCGCGCAATGTGCAATATCTAGTTGGAACTACATGACCAGGGTTTTAAAGACTTTATGTGTACACATTTTGCTTAGATGTGCAACGATGACTTTCTCTCAGCGATTATTTACCATTGTAAAGTTAAAGGCGTGTTAAAGCGGGTATATACGATCTTGTCAAATATTTATTGATTAATATAAAATGTGTAAAAAACTTATTATACATATATTGCAATATAAACTAAAATAAAAGTTAAGAAGAACATGTGTCGAAAAATGCTAAATAAGCCAGATATTTAATTCTGAAATCGAAAAAGGCTGTACAGCCGAATTCACCAGCATGTATATCATGCATGTACGATGTGAATCTAAATTTAGTTTAACGGTTCATTTGAAATTCCTGCAGCGATATCGATTCATACGACACATGAACACTTACTAAAAAGACGAATGCATCGGTTATTGTAGGAAAATAATTACGAATTATCTTCGTCACAATCGGCTCGGGGCGCTAATTTGTATTTGCTGTATTTTATATAATTCGCCTTAAATGTTTCATTTTTCTTGCATATTGTGTGTTATTATAACATATTTGTATCAATATTTTACAATTCAGCACATATAAAAATCGTATATACCCGCTTTAAAGCTCATACAACACACCACGGAGCAAAAACAACGCACGCTTTTTATCTATTTGGAGTAATAATTTTCAACAGCACGGAATGTGCAAAATCGAATTGGAATTACATGGCCAGCGTATACACGCATACATTTGGCGAGTGATTGAATTAAATATTTCCTTTTTCAATAACAACCAGCATAAATAGCACATATGCAATATCGATCTATATATTTTGTATTTTGCTATAGTACGCAATATGCAATATCTATTTTGAATAACATGACAACGACGTAAACGGGCTTAATATGTATATAAATTTTTCTAAATTGTGCAACGCTGTCTAGCCAAGTTTGAGGTGTATGGAAGAGATATATAAGCCTTTACCACGGATTGTGCGATATCTATTTGGAAGTAATTGACAATTATGTTTTGGCAATATATGTGTATAAATTGTACTAAGATGTGCAACGTTGTCTTTCCCCGGGCGGGTATGATCCTTTGTCAAGTGTAAGGCGTGTGAATGTGTGCAAAGATACACTACAGAACATTAAACTTACACTCATAATGGAATATGCATTAAAACATTATTAACAACAACAGTATGGTATGAATGTTTAAAAGGGCCTTTTCACGTTTTGGTAAATTGGAGATTTTTAGGTCCAATGTTTAAATGCATCAATATTAAGCATTGAATGACAAACTTTAATACACGCCAAAATCTGTGAAAAGCCCCTTTAACATAGTATGTGCTATATCTATTTGGAGTTGTTTTTTCGATAGCGCGTAATGTTTTGCAATTTCTATTTTTAATACATGGCCAGTGAGTGTGGGCTATTTCTTAGACGTGTGAATTAAGGGTGATAGAATGCATTTCTTAACATTAACAGCGCTTGTGCGATATCTATTTGACCTTGTATTTTACGATAGAATGGTATTTGCAATATCTATTTGGAATTGCATGACAAGAACTTCATGTGTGTACAAATTCTTCTTAGATGTGCAACGTTGTCTTGCGAAGTTTGGGGCGTCTAAATGACAGACACCAAGTACTGGTGCTAGGCCCAGGAAACGGACTCGATAGCATTTATATAAGCCTTAGGCTTTCGATTGCAATCGATCTAAAATAAATAGGTTTAAACTAAACTAAAGGAGTTAAATAATGCACTTCGGAGCACAAACAGCACATGTACATTGTATATGGAACGGAATCCGGATAGTGCCATTTATAATGTCGCCTTCTTTCATCAAGGGCGCGCTAGATACACGAAGCGATACGCGATATATTTGGCGACAGTCGCGGCGACGCCCATTATTTTGCGCGACAGTCGCGGCGACGCACGAAATATTTAAAACGATTTATCACCCTTCTAGAATAAGGGAGACCACTGCGTAGGATATTGAGTTCATATAAGAAATTACGTTATTTCCCTTTGTGGGCGGAGTAACACCGCACTACTTTTGAGCAGTTTCTCTTTGAGTGATGAATCTATTTGGAAAACAACGTTCTCGAGTTTCTCTTTGATCTTGATCTTGATGTGTTATGGTAAAACATTGAAAAACGTTTACTCACCGCGCGTGCGTCAAGTAGCTGTGAAACATACTAAGTTTTCGAGCCCCTCTCTAATTTGGTTTATAAACACAGAAACAGGATCATTTGTAGCTGTTTGATATTTGCGAATCAAGTCCGGAGAAATAGAGTTCCAGTCACATATTGTGTTTGGGATGAAACTGAACTTCAGTACGTTTGTCCTTGTCGAAATTCTGTTAAAATGTTCATTATGCATGTTTTTGGTGAAACGAATAGGTCGATGTAGTTGATCCAATGGTAAATTTGCACGTGAATTAAGTCCTTTGCATAGTAATATTAGTCTATTTTGTTTTCTTCTTTCTTTCAAAGGTTGTAGTTCTAATTCTTTTAAAATTTTAGTCATGGATCCTGGTTCATAGTCCCGATAATTAGAAGTGATGAATCTAGCTGAACGCTTTTGTACGCTTTCAAGTTTTTCATGTAAATAAATTTGATGCGGATCCCAGGCCGCGCTGGCATATTCTAACAATGGGCGGATTAGTCCTTTGTATGCCTGAAGTTTTACGTCTTGAGGACACATGGATAAATTTCTTGAGAAGACCTAACGTTCTGTACGATTTGTTGCAGACTTCATTGATATGTTTGCTCCAATTCAGATCACATGTGATATTCAATCCGAGATATTTAATACAAGATAAGAATTCTAGACGAGTATTTTTTAATGTGTAGTCAAAATTTATTTTCCTCTTTTTACGTGAAAGAGTCATCATGTTGCATTTACTGGGTTGGAATCTCATGCCCCAAGAAGTGGCCCAATTACCAAGTTTATTAATGTCCGATTGCAGATCTAAGCAGTCTTCAAAATTATTAATTTCCCTATAGAAAACACAATCGTCGGCAAAAAGTCTAATATTCGAAGTTATGTCCATAGAGATGGCATTAATATGCACCAAAAATAGGATAGGGCCTAACACAGTTCCCTGCGGTACTCCGGATTTAACAATAGATGATTCTGATCTGGCGCCATTAACTACAACGCATTGCTTACGGTTTACTAAAAATGAGTCTATCCACTGTAGAATGTTTACGGGAACTCCATATTTGTGTAATTTAGTTTTTAATAATTCATGAGGCACGGTGTCGAACGCTTTTTCGAAGTCTAGTATAAAAATGTCCACTTATTTGGATTTATCTATAGATGTTGCCCAGTCATTAACGACTGTTACAAGTTGGGTTTCACAACTGTGATTTTTACGAAAAGCATGTTGATTTTTGTTCAGAATAGAGTTGTTATCAAAATGTTGCATTAAGTTGGAACAGATGATGTGCTCTAGAAGTTTGCAACATATGCAAGTCAACGACACAGGTCTATAATTACTAGGTTTTGATCTGTCATCTTTCTTGTATAACGGACAAATATTTGCTGATTTCCAATCCTCCGGAATAGTACCGATGTTTACTGATTGTTGAAAGAGATGCGCTAAGACGCTTGATATACTAGTTGCAAGTTCTTTTAATACTTTTGGATGTATACTATCAGGACCCATGGCCTTGGTTGTATTTAAACCTTGAAGCAATTGTTCTACTCCTTTTTCAGTAATATTTATTAAGTCCATTTTTTCATATAACGGTGTTTCATAAGGAACTGATGTATATTCGGTGTGCGTAAAGACACTGGTGAATTGTTCATTTAAAACTTTAGCTTTATCTAAATCTGATTCTACAGTAGAGCCACATTTTGTTGTTAACGGGGGTATACCCTGTTTGTCGGATTTTTGACAGTTTATGTATTTCCAAAAAGGCTTAGTCTTTTTTAATTTCACCAATTAAATTATTCACATAATTGTCATGAGCATCTTGAACTTCAGTTTTGACTTGTTTTCTTAACAATTTCCACTTATTCTTCAGTCTGATATTTCCAGTTTTTTTTTTAATTTGCGTGAGTTTTATTTCTACGTTTTACTAATGTTTTGATTTCTCGGGTAATCCAAGGTAGAGATTGTACACTTTTAGATATTTTACTTGGAACATGAGTGTCTATACATTTTAATAAGAATTTCTTGATTAATTGCCAATTTTCTTCTACTGTTCTGGAGTTTTGATAACCGTTGAAATATTTGTCCTTAGCAAAGTCCGAAGTTTCCTTTCTCATTGCATCATAATCTCCTTTTGAATATTGGAAATAAGAACGTTTTGGTTGTTTCTTGTACGGGATGTCACACTTCAACGTACCAGCGATAACATCATGATCACTAAACTTGTCTGGCGAGTAGATATTTTCAAATTGACCGGGTAGTGTTGTAATTAACAAATCCAGAGTGTTTTCGTCCCTTGTGGGAAAATTTACGAGTTGTTCAGCACTATGTTCGTCTAGAATATCAATAAGGGATAAGCCTTCACAGTCCGATAAGCATGATGACGTAAATTTATTTAGTTTATTTAGCCAGTTTATTTTTCTGAAGTTAAAATCACCCAATACATGTATACATGGTGTGACATTTTCTTTCACATAATATTTAATTTTACATAACTGATCTTTAAATAAGACAAGATGATCTACTGGGGCATCCGGCTGCCTTTACCAACTGCCGAAGAGGTGAGTTTTCCCTTTTAAAGATAATTTGGCCCATACTGATTCTGATTCATTTTCAACTGAGTTTAACGGAGAAGAAAGTAAATTAGATTTGATGAGTAACATCGTACCACCACCGTTTAAATTTCTGTCCTTTCTATATATGTCATATTCTAAACTGTCTGGTATAATTTCATTTGATTTAATACTATTATCCAACTTGGTTTCCTGTATTGCGACCACGTCCGGATTTTCCGTTGCTAAGAAGGTTTGAAGTTCCAGTTTTTTACCCCTAACACTGTTGATATTTATTGACATAATAACGAGTTTACTCCTATTTATTGTACGAACTTGCTTTTTAATACTTTTATAAGTATCAGATAGAACTTCAAATTGGTTTCTGGTTTCATAATCTGACAATACACTAGAAAAAGATGATGAAATGTTATCTGAGTCACAGTTTGGGCACGACAAAGAGCAGTTTGTGGCTTGCACGATCATATATTCCTCGGGCGATACTACTGCGCAAGAGGTATGTATCCAAAGCTTGCACGAGTCACATTCAATAGCTCGATCTGTCTTTGTGACGACTTTTGTGCAAATACCGCACGGTGAAAACAATTTGGGCAGAACCATTTCTCATCTGAGTTTTGCAAAAGTTTATAGTGATCAACGTCAATATTGACACAGGCTATGTGATTCCAGTGATCACAATCGTCACATTGCACCGCCTTATCCTGACTCCTAACAAGCTTGCTGCATATACCACATCCTTAACGCGGACCAGGGTTGCTCTCAATGTCACCATGCAGCCAGCAACAACAGCATGTTGATATTAGAAACTATTCTACGTCTATGAAAGTACTATAGGTTGTACTTAGCTTGAGTACTCCACAGGTGAATCCCCGATTTTGGGACCGACGAGAAGACCGACCGTTGATTTAGTTCACGAGTTAAAAAATCATTAAAATTGAGTGATGAATCTATTTGGAAAACAACGTTCTCGTGTTGCGAGAGTGAACTTTCGTTTTGGTAGCAAGTTACCTCCCCTAACGAACTTTCACTTTCTCTTTTCAGCTGAGGAATTAAGTACATTGCGTATTTTTATCCCATAAAACTTGCATGAAATAAATGTATAAGGATTTCTTCTTAAAACTCAAGATTTCAATCGCGTATATGCCTGCTAACTTCATCATAAAGGCTACTAAAGAATTCCGTGTAGAGCGGGTGTACCTATTTCCGAACACTTAAGCCACTTATAATGATGTTCGGAATTACGATCACTTTCAATCAAAGGGAGACAATAATCAACTAGATATGTGGATAGGATATACTTTAGTCCAATGTAGAATTATATAATGGTCCAACCAAAAAGAAATTATTTACAAAGCATGCGGACATCCAACTGTTCCTAATTCCGAACATATGTTCGTAATTCCGAACCGAAGTGTTCGTAATTCCAAACATGATGACCTTTTTAAAATAAAAATCCCGGTGATTCCATTTAATTGACACAGTTTGAAAAATACCAACTTAGAAACAAGTTCTGTTATAAAACGATTACATGTAAGTTCGATAAATGACAAGGTCGTTAAAAAAGTAATATAGAGCAATAGATCTGGAGGTTTTGGTAAATTGATATTTTTAAAAACGTCAACGAAACAAGGATATTAACAAGCATTTAGATACTTTACAGTTATTCACGCCCTTTGTCCAGACATATTCAACTCTTTTACCTTTTTACCGAACTGTTCATTTACCAAACTCTCTGTCAATTAGTGAAAATGCAAATAACTCTGTAATCCATTACCACAATAGGATTTTTGTCATTTTTTTCAAACTACACAAATAAACATTACATTTAAAAAGTAAATTGTGGGACTGACAGATATAATTACATACGAATATTTTGGCGAAAATCAATCAGTCTCTATTCAAACCAGGCAGCGTTAATGTCAGAAGTCGCGTTGATGTCATCCACAAGTGTGAAACATAATTTTAGTGATGTTACGTTTATAATTTCGGTAACTTGAAACGAATGAATGTATCATTTTAAGTCCCCAATATTTAATGCCTAATGGCATGAGCACTAAATACATATTAGCTATTTAAATACAAACATCAGTTAATTTGATACTCAATGCAAGTGATTTCGTTCCAAAGAATTATTTTATGTCTATTTTACTCATTTCATATTTCAAATATAGATTCTATCTTGCAAAACGCAGTGTTGCAAAACGCACACTTATTTCTTCAAACTTAATTCAGCCGGGATTCGATCATAAATTTCGTAAAATTATGTACAAAAGCATGAAACTGTATTCACCCGGTATTCGATAATAAATCTTGTGGCAACATTTTTTAAAAATAATGTGCACGTTTCGTTGTAGTGCTTCGTTGCATCCTACTTTGGTCCATGTGAATTACCGTGTCGCTAATGTAGACTAACCACAATAGTTATATCATCCCGATAAGTTAATGTGTTTTGCGACTCAATGCGTAAACATCATAACCAGACAGATCCTTTTAAAGCCCCATTAACACTCAACATCAATACAATATCAAACACAAATAAAACAGGAAATATTAAATACAGTTCAAAATAATAAAGATGCAAACCCAAACACCTTATGGGAAGTAATTAAAGGAAATATACGTAACACAACAATTAGATACACATCATTTAAACAAAAAGAAACACACAAACTTGAAACTGAAACCATCAAATCCATTGAAACACTTGAAAAACAATTGCATCAAACAAACACAAATGATACCACCGACATTGAAAACGAAATAACATTAAAAAAACAAATATTAGATGGAATCTATCATACACATCTCAATGGAATAATACTAAGAGCGCGTGCACAGCATGTTGAACACAATGAAAGAAATACAAAATACTTCGCAAACATTGAAAAACGTAGAAGTAAACAAAAAACTGTACACAAATTAGTAGTCAATGGCAAAGATATAACACACATAACTCAAATACTAGAAGAACAACGTTTATTTTTCGAAACCCTCTATAAACGAAAAAATGTTGAAAATAACACCCTTTTTAAAAATACACATCACGCTTTAAACCAAGAGGAAAAAGAACTGTGCGACGGATTGCTTAATGAATATGAATGTGGATTAGCCCTAAAAGAAATGCAAAATAACAAAAGCCCAGGATCGGATGGCATCACAATCGAATTTTATAAAATATTCTGGAACGATATAAAAACACATCTAATTAATTCACTTAACTATTCATTTAACAACGAAAACTTAACTACGCTACAAAAACAAGGTATAATATCACTTATTCCAAAACCTGGAAAAAACTTAGAATCCTTATCAAACTGGCGCCCGATTAGTTTACTAAACAATGATTATAAAATTGCAACTAAAAGTATAGCAAACAGAATAAAAAAAATATTACCATCAATCATTTCAAAATCTCAATCTGGTTTCATAAAAGGACGTTACATTGGTGAAAACGTACGTCTTATCCAAGAATGCATAAACTATTTCAACAATTCAAACAATCCTGGTCTAATATTCTTTGCAGACTTTGAAAAGGCATTCGATTCGCTTGATCATTCATTTATGTTCTCTTGCTTAGAAAATATGAACTTTGGTGAAAGTCTCATTCAATGGGTCAAACTATTCTATACCGATATTAACAGTATAATCATTAACAATGGCTTCTTCTCAAACAGTTTTAACATCGAACGAGGGGTTCGACAAGGATGTCCACTCTCATCATCGCTATTTATTATTTGCATCGAGTATCTATCACATCACATCCAATCAAATACACACATAAAAGGCATATCACTAGAACCTGATGAAGATATCAAACAGTCCCTATTTGCTGACGATGCAACTTATTTTTTAAACGACAATTACGATTCTTTCCATAACCTAATAGAGTCACTAACCCTTTACGGAACGACATCGGGTCTTAAACTAAACAAAAGTAAGTGTACTGTGCTACGAGTAGGTAAATTAAAACACAGTAATGTCCTATATAAAAAAGAAATGAAATTTAATTGGACATCCGATGAAGCCACAACGTAAGGAATTACTTTCACAAATAATGAAAAGGATACAGTTCTTAAAAACATACTACCTAAATTACAGAATTTTAAAAACTGCTTAAAATCATGGCATCACCGTAAACTTACACTAATCGGAAAAAACACAGTATTGAAAACGTTTGCACTTCCTAAATTAATTTATGTATTAACAGTTCTCCCAAATCCACCAAATGATGTTATTAACGATATAAAATCAGCAATATTTAATTTCATATGGGACGGTAAGCCTGATAAAATAAAACGAACTCAGTTAATTCAATCTGTAGAAAATGGAGGTATCCACTTAACGAACATTGACTCATTCTTGAATGCAATCAAATGCAGCTGGGTTAAAAGATACCTAGATAATACCAATACAAGTAAATGGAAATTATTCTACCAGAAAATCCTAAAATAATATGGTGACTCCTTACTCTTTGAATGCAACATCAGCAATACTATCTTACATGAAATTGCAAACGAAAACATATTTCTGTCTGATGTTCTATTAGCATGGAGTGATGTCACTCATAACCTAGAAACCCAAACCAGCAGTAAAATTATTTTATGGAACAATAAAGACATAACTTTAAACAATAAGACGTTTTTCTATAAAGATTGGTTTGAACGAAGCATTAAATATGTCGACCAATTATATGACTACAGAATTAAGGATTTCTACTCTTTTGATGATATATCCTACATATACGGAATACCTTCAAATAACTTTCTGAAGTACTACACACTAATCAAAAGCATACCCATACATATTAAATCTGAAATCAATACAAATAATACACCATGTACTCAATCAACATTCGTAGAAAACATACTTGGAAGAAAAAACAAACCGAATAAAATATTTTACACACTGCAAATTAAAAACCCTACAGAAAACTCCAAAACCCAAAATAAATGGCAAGTCCTTTCGGAGAACATGAACTTAATTGGAAACACATATTTACCATGCCATATAAAGCAACTATTGAAAGCACACTGAGAAATTTTCAATATAAATACATCCATAGAATTATAGCAACAAATAAATATCTCTTTAAATGCAAATTATCTAACTCAAATCTGTGTGACTTCTGCGGTGAAAACATCGAAACTATAGAACATCTTTTTTGGGAGTGCAAACACATCCAGCCTATTTGGAATCAATTAGTATCTTTTCTTGAACAACAGCAACTAAACGTTAAACTATCTTTCTTAAATGTAAGTTTCGGAATTTATTTATTGAAATCAATAGACTGTAATAATATTGTGAATTTTATTCTTATATTGATGAAATATTTTATCCTTAACATGAAGAACAAAAAACAAGTACCAAATTTTAATTGTTTTGTCCATAGTCTTAAACTAAAAATCCAGATTGAGAAAGAAATAGCCCTCGGTAATGACACATTACAAATCTTTGAACAAAAATGGAATCGGATTAAATTCTCATAATGTTTGTCCACTTATATACATTTCACTCTAATGTTAGTTTATCTTTCTAAAATATTTGTGTATATTTTTTTTCAATCTTATAAGATCATTGTGAATATACAAAAAAAACAAAGTCCAGTATGCTTTCTTCCGACTTTATACAACTCATCATTTTTCATAACTATTCTTCTGTTGTTCTTTTCTTTTCTCTTTAGAAAAAATATATATTAGCATATATATTGTAAAACATGTCTGCACTTTATTGCTTTGTACAATCACTATGTTGTATGATCATATACATGTATACATTGTATGTATTATATTGAATAAAAAAAAAAAAGAAAAAAAAACACTCAACATCAACGAATATTTCGTTAATTATTTCGTAAAATAAAGTTTACCCATACAAAATCAGTGTTCCGCCATAATTTCAACGCTAGATGTGGTCTGGTAACAATGTATCTTGTTAAATCTATGTTACCATACAACATCTAGCTTTCATTCTGGCTATTGTGTATTTAGTAAATACACAATGCTCTGGTCTAAGGCTATTTCTTGTTTCGCACAAAAGGTTAAAATACTTCTTGAGGCATCCATGCTTGTTTTTGAACAACAAAGAAGATGGTTTAATATATCCTCGCGTAAAATATGGTAATATTCACGTTCGTCGTTGTTAAGTATTTCTTATTGAGCTTTCACAATATGGTACAGGCCTAAATGCACACATTTGGATTGTCCAGTGATTTCCCGTTTCATTAGTCCAGCTTGGAAACCCATTGTACCTAGAAAAAGATATAAGGCCAATCATTTACACTAACATACTCAGTAAATTTTGGAAAAAGTTTTTTAGTAAATAAAGAGGGAAAAGTCGGTTATATGTTTTAGAGGATTGACAAATAGACATTCTTCCATTTCTTACAACCTCGGCAGTTTGATCCATCATACAGGGGTCGTATGACTGCCTCTTCTCTCCAACTTGACGGCTCATTACTGCAAAAGAAAAACAAAACCAATTATTATAAATCATCGGACATGCAACATAAAAAAGTATCAAATTTAGTCAATCGTTCGGTATTTGGATCAGTCCTTGAATGTGGTATGTAATTCCGAACACTATCAATTCCTCCTTTACACAACCCTATATCTTGATCATGAGGGTCACACATGATCAGAACATGTTTCTAGATTAATATCTTTCATAGAACGCTACTGAAACGAAATTATGTGTTTTGATATAACCTTAGCAAATAAGTGTAAAAAATTGGCGATCAAATAATTTCACTTACCGGGAGGCTGTGTATATCGGCAAATGTATTTTTCAGAAAAACTGGCTGCACCTTTACCTCAAAATTGCACCGAAAAGAAAGAGAAAGGAAGTGATGTCAAACTAATTACGTTAGATTCCTGATATCTTTTACGGCACATGATTGGATAAGAAATTTATATTGTGTTTGGAATCAGGAACATGGTCGGATTATGAAGCACCCGCTCTAAGTTAAAGTTAAACTAAGAGCCAAGCTGTTTCGCGGCCAAATAATCAGCATACGGCTATAAAAGCCAACACACAGCAAATCCACAAAAAATAAATAAATTGGAATTAAACATTTTAAAGTTTTAAATTTGAAATCTAAATATTGTTATGTCATCGAAGTGACACTGACAGGTCTCGATAGCACGTAAAAAGATCGATATAAGGAGATAGTACTCACTATTTGTGAAGCGATGCTTTGTGTAAGCATGAAAGGTCAAGCCTTCCATGCCACTCTCACTCCTCATTATCTCAGCCAACAGGAGGCAGTCGGCTGTTGAAAAGTTTGCCTATCGCTTCTTCGTCACTTTCTCTTCTACATCAGCCATGTTTACAAAATACGTCTGCTATAAAACATGAGCACGCGCTTTACCCACAACTTCCGTTACTATTTTAAGCAATGGAAAATCCCATTTTCATAAAAAGAATGTTAAACAATTTCTTAACTTTTAACTTAAGTTAAGAATTTTTTTAGCTAAGATTTACTTAAGTTAATTTTGTGATACGACTTAAGTTTAAGAATTTTTTATTTTAATTAAGAAAATAATTCTAAGAAATTTCTTAACTTAAGTGAAAACTTAAGAAGCTACTGGAATACGGCTCATATCTATTTCGTCTGCCTAAATTCTACCTCATCCGGGAATTTTTCCGCATAATTTTAGTTAACCCTTGTCGCGTACTTTCGATTTGAGGTTAGTAAATCCTATTTGCTATCGCAAATAATCTAAAAACCTTTAGCGTTATTGAATTGAAGTTTTGAAAGAAGTCGTTTTGAAGAGGATGTAATTAGTTTTTCAGATGTTCATGTACATCTACGCGCATCTTTTTTTTAAAGTTTTGATAATATCATATCTTGAAACCGACCAAACTTGTCATTTTAAATGCAATTACGCAACACTTGCGACTGGTATATAGTGTCAGTCATCAATTAGACTTGACTACACTCTTTTAATTAAAAAAAAATTCTTACGAACAAAACTTTGTGTACGAACATTTTGGGTACGAGAAAAATTATGCCCTAAAAAATTAGGAACGAACAAAAATTTGGTTACGAAAAAAAATTTGGGTCCGAAAAATTATGCAAAAAATGGGTATCAAACAAAAATTGGTTAAGAAAATTTTGAATTCGAAACAATTATGCCCCCCAAAAATTGGGTACGAAAAAACGTTTGAGTACGAAAAAAAGTTTGGGTACGAAAAAAATTTGGGTACGAAAAAAATTGGGGTACGAAAAAAAATTGGGTACGAAACATTTTGTGTACGATTTTTTTTATTAGGAAAGATGGGGTGACTGTAAGTATACCGGGGTACCCTTAAGTATCATTTGAAAATCGTTGTACGATGAAGTTTACTTTAAAGTATTCGGGGTACGGGGAAGTAGTACCCGTGGGGAACTAGACCCATTTAGCCAAACTTGCGTGGTTATGGCATACGTGTAATTGACACGCCTATTTTTATTTCAGCAAAACAACTTGTCTTGCTCACCCATTCCCACCAGACAATTTCAATTTACAACATCACAACAGTAACTCTACGATAGCATGCTTTATTAATATAAAGCTACATGCAGTTTCATTCGATCGTCCAAAACATGTTAACGAATATTTCTTATTTTTCCTTCTACGAAATCCCGTTGTAAGCTCCAATGCAATTGATGTTTTAAATTGCTTTTAGATCTAGTTCTCTTCTCAAAATTGGTCGGGGTGGGTAAAATTATGATTTTATGTTTTTTGATATAACTCGTGATTAAATAATTTACCGATTAACGAATAACTCAAACCCAGCCTGGGCACCATCCCTTATAAATACGGGTAAAATACATTGCAATTTAATTGGAAAGGCGACAATAACATTTCTATGAATCTCCTTATGTATCCGGTTATTTATGTGCTATGGTATAAATTCGTTTAATCTGATTAAATCTTAAATTATACGGCAATAATATTTAATGAACTTGTGTGAGCTCTATGTTTATAGAAGTTAACCGTAATGTTTGCATTCCAAGAAAAAGAACGATTACGCTTGTTGTACCTATTAATAATAGGTTGGTTAATTTACAACCTAGCGTTAATATTTCATATATTAAAAATGTTCGTCATCCAAGGTATTGCTTGTGTTGACTAAGCAGTATTAAGAAATATGAATGCATTTAAAAAGACTTTTGAAAGTGGACATCCCATACGCTAAAATGTTGCCGACAGTTAAAAACTCTCGTAAAATCACATATGCGTGATACCTTTGTTCAACACCAGGTTGTTGCTGAAGAAACGCTTATATCTCTTAGCTATATGAATATTCTTGTTTAGTTTCGTTTCAGTTGTAATTATTTACTGCAATAGTATTACTTGAACTAATTCAAGCTCCAAGCACGTACACAATAATTAGGTATATCAAATAGTGGAACATATTTACGAGCCGTACTTTTTTCAACTCTAATCTTATACGCATAAAGGCAGCATGCACTTGTTGCGAAGGAAAGGCTTTTTTGACCAGAGATATTACAATGTCGTTGTACATAATCAGCATCATCTGCTTTCGGTCTATGTCTTAATCATGCTTCCTAAAATTCCTCGTTTATATTTGGTTGTTGTGGTTACGAGTCTGCTTGTTCAATGTATGGTTTATTACAGATGCAGTTTTTTTTTAAATTGCCTGTCTACACTTTCGATACTTTTGTTTTAGTTTCTCTCTTTTTTAACGCTTTAAACAAAATTACCGATAAGATCAACATCAAGACTCTTGTATCCGATAATTTAATGATTTTCTCTTATGTTTGTATTCTCTTACACTGTATAGGTACCGGTAGTTGGGGTTTCACTCTTCCTTTGCTTGTAAGTGCGTAATTGTGCTTAAGGCATTAAATTAAGTTTGATTCGTTTTGCATGGCCAACCACAAACAAAGGTAGATGTGGATTATTCATTCAACATTTTAAAGATTCTTAAATTATACGATTAATGTATTGAAATGGAAACCAAAACTAACAATAACTTTTAGTAAAATATCGTTAAATTCAGAAAAAAAAATCTGACAAACCCAACGAAATTGTCAAGGGCAAGGCATTTAAGGGAACGTCTATTAACTGGAATACATCGTTTTCGCCTCAACACTCACTTGAAACTTTGCATCGCTATTCTTAAGTATCATACTCGCTTGTGTGAGTAATGGCTGTACTTGGAATACGTAGCAATTAATATTTTGCAGTCAAATGTAGACGTGAACGAACCGTTGATCGCTACGATTATTTGGAAAGATTAATTTCTGTTTAGCCATGCAACATTAAGCATACATATTTTCAAGCCTTCACAGCGCCAATGTATTTTAAACATATTTAAAAAGCATTTACATTTTTCTTTATTCTTCTTAAGGATTAATAATAGATTTCTAGGTATGATTGCTCACAACAACCCGATCATATGTATAAACGGTGACTGGTTTTGAATTGTTTATGCCACTGCTCTAACGTTAGTTTGAACTTGCGTGATTGTTCAGAGACAAAGCGATAAAAGGAGGCGTTTACAGTCAATTCTACGATCGTAAGTTCTTTTAAATATTTTGGCTGTATCGTGTATTGTTTTATACGGTGTTTGTTTGTTTGTTTTTAATCAACGTTGCAATATTTTGTTTCTTTTTGATTCGATTAACATTTCAAATTGGTATAAATTTATTCATGATTTCATAAGTATTGTTTATGATATCGTCGGTCCTAACAAACCTTCTTAACCACTGTCAAGAAATCAATTAAAGTGACACACAAATAATCATCGCTATTTTAAACAAACTTCAACAACAACAACAACATATGAAAATAAAGCTTAGTTATATTTACCAATTTAAATAAATCAATTTAATAAGACTATTTTTTAGCAATTTTTTTTCCACTCTTATAGAATTGAAATTTTGGATTCATTATTTCATAATGAAATTTAAACATCATTTTCGAATAGTTGTTGTTACTTGGACAATAGATAGCAATTATGTGAGAATGATTTCGATTCAAATATGATATTATATTTTTTATATTTCATCTAAATTGTTCTGTATCGGTGCTTATTGCTATTGATGATTGTTTCTGTGTGCCTTTTTAAGTCGGACGTAATAATATTGGATCAATTGTTATTGGTATAATATTGTTTTTAAGTGTTTAATGTCGGACCGATTTATTGTCATCCATGGTTAAATGGCATCACTTCAGTTTAAGAAAATGAGTTTAACTCCAGTTAACGCTAAAGCAAATTTGGCTTGGTACAAACGTAGTTTACTTGATTCCGATAAAAAAACATCACATGGTATCAGCTACATAGGGCATGACGTTTATGATGCATTTATAAACTGGCAAGAAGAAATCCTTGAATTATGGATAATCAAGAATTTCATTTCAAGGGTTGTCAAATAGACAAACTAATACGGATATTGATAGGACCCATTCAGTACATTATGAAAACACAAATACACACACATATATATTGTGTAAAACATTAAACCGTATGTATTATACACTATTATTTCGAAGCTCAAATAGCCCAAATGGAGCAAAAAGGTACCATGTGCTTTCTAATTTCAATATCACATGGTACCTTTTTTAAATACAGTTGATTTAATACAGTTGAAAATGATAAAAGACGTTTCCAAACGATATAAAAAAGTTAATGCAAATCGATGGCAACTTTTAATGGGCAAGAATAAATGTTTGTTAATTAATATATTATATAAATAATATGTATTAATTTTGGTCCGATCTCTGAAAATTTGGCGCATTCTTCCGTCAATCACAATACACGATAAAACATAATGATCCACTTGTCTGAATCCATGCAATCAAAGCATCGAAATATGGTTAACTTGTCACGGTGGGCGATAGTGATTTTAGTCGAGCTTGATTTAAAACCAGTGTTGTTTAGCTCGATTATACATTGAAATACATTGTAATTAAAGGGGCCTATTCACGTTTTGGTAAATTGACAAAATAAAAAAAAATGTTTCAGATTCGCAAAATTTCGTTGTAGTTATGATAGTTGTGAGGAAACAGCATTAACAAACATTTACCATGCTCTAAAATATCCATAACATGCATCTTTTGACAATTTAAAAACCTGAAAATTATAAAGCGTTGGAGAGTTTTGTTGTTGTCGTTATATTTTGTGATGCTACGAGGTTTGCTTATATAAAGTATAAAAGACATCACTCATTGAAAGAGCGCGGATGGCCGATTATTCTAGACGATAGACTTTTACTCCAGGGGTCAGTGGTTCGAGCCTAGTTTTGTTTTAGATCAAATGTTTACATTTATCAATATAGAGATTTTAATGACTAACTTCAATACATGCCGAAATCTGTGAAAAGGCCCCTTTAAATCAATGTACACAGTATTTACAAATATTGAACATCAACCTCTTTTTACGTTAAGTTTGAAATACAGAGATTTTAACAAATACCATTTTGTAGTGACCATGCTAAGCGTTGTTTTCGTAATTGCCGTTCTGGCGGTGGGTGGCACAACAGCACACGTGGCGGTGACAACAGCACCCCCGGCGGTTAGCACAACAGCACAACAGGCAGGTAAGAAATGCAGAAAAACATAAAAAAAATCGGCATTGAATAGTAATAATGGCGAGGTTGCGATGCCTTTTGAACCACGCCCACAACTATCAGCACGATTTTGGATCGACCAGGCTGAACTTTTAAAAATTGATAAAACACTAACGGAACTTATAAGCTTTAACGGTTAAAATTAACAGCTTATTTAAGTTGCACATACTTAAACATGACCACTGACTATCTGATTTGGTATCAAATGAGTCTCTTTGAAAAATCTTTTTCCCATAGTTCTATTAAGACCCTATAATCTCCGATTTACGTAGTAAATAATTGAAGTTTAGAATTACTAGAGTTGCGACATTTTAAGAGTTTCGCGGGATGGAATGAGTGGGGAACAAAAAAATGTGGGTACGAAAAGTTTGGGTACGAAACAAATATGCCAAAAATAATTTGGGTACGAAACAAAAATGGGTACGAAAATTGTGGGTAAGAAAGAAATGTGGGTACACAAAAAATGGGTACGAAAATGTTGGTTCCAAAAAAAATTTGGGTACTAAAACAAATGCGTACGAAAAAAATTGGGTAGAAAAATTTAGGGTATGAATTTTTTTTATTATGAAAGATGGGGTAGCTGTAAGTATACCGGGGTACCCAAAAGTATCATTTGTAAATCGGTGTACGGCGAAGTATACTTCAAAGTACCCGGGGTACGGGGAAGTAGTACCCGGGGGGAACTTGACCCATTAAGCTTTAGTACATATACAAACTTGTACAAAATGTCATTCAAAGTACGGAAAATGTATTTTATATATTGTCAAAACGAAACCAGCAAGTAGTTAACATTTACCAATAGGTTTCGTAGGTGTAGGTTGGGTTGACTGTGCAGGTGGAGTCAACCATCCATCTAAAATAAATATAAATATATAGAGATATTAGCTTTTATATGCTATTACGTTTAACGCGACCGTTAGTACTCAAATGGGCCGTGAATAGATCGTAAATAACGGATTTTTTTATCAAACCCCTAGCATTCACATAAATTTGAAAGGTGCATGCACACTGTCTTGATAATTACATTTTCAGTTTGGTTTATTTCGAACATGGTGTGGTAACGCCGAGTTTCCTCCGATTCTGACACTTTCATTATATAAACGATACAATCACACCTATAAAGCACAATTTAGAAATACCATTTTTGAATCTAAACCAAGGACTTAAACAAAGGTATAAGTTGTTACGATTATCACTTAACACTTTGACAACAAGATCGACTACTGTCAAGTTCATGGCCATTATATTTTACAAAACGTTACCTTGTTGACATGAATAAATAAGTATTCGGGAGTTGATACAACATCAATAAAAAAACATTACCTATTACATTAATAGTGTTGCTGTAAACACTGATCATCCAGACTCCTCCGCATTTCTTGGTGCTTTCCCCGGTGCACACATGTCACATAATTACATTCAGACTCGGGCTTACTCACAACTGGTTGCACGTTTCCACAGAAACACTCTTTGCCTTTCTACATAAGAAATTTGCACAAGTATTATTCCAAACGCATACGTTAAACGCATCGTGTATTGTCTATAAGTATATAAAACACATTTTTGCTCTCTATTCACCTCGATTCAATTTAACTGAGCTACTGACGCCACGGTGAAACACCGATAACCTAATTCCACAACTTTTCGCTGTATAGTTGAACACGATTAAGGTAAACAGCACAAAAAGGTCAATGTTTCATTGTGCTAGCCAATCTTTAATAAATGAAACGAACCGTAATTTTTTTTCTGTACGAATCGCCAGAACAAAAATTGCCATCCAGAAAATGTGTATATCATAAGAAAAAGTCATCGATTATAGTAAACATCCTTAAAATGACATTATCCGGTCATGATTGAAGTAATGTATCAACTTTGTTATCCCTATTTTGAACTGTTAATTTCCTGTCTAAATGATTGCAAAATGCCGTCTTGTTGCAAATGCCAAATGTTTGTCAGATCTTCAAAAAGGGTGATCCAGCTCTAGCATAGAATTACCGATCGATCTTATTGAAAAATGCCACCGAAATAGTCTTTCAAAGAATCATACGTCAAGACACATTTAACAACCTGCAAGGCGATGACCTGCGATTTGTCAACACTTTAATTAAATGTTAAAAGCATTAGGTATTTGCTAACCCCAACGCCTGCAATTCTGTAGATTCTCATAGCATCCGAGGTAACGGCAATCTGTTAGTAAGAGAACTTAAAGAAGCATGTCCCCCAAATTCAGCATTCATTACAATGATAATGAATTGAGTTACATAAATACATCTTGTAGTTTTAAGGATTATAAGATTTATATGGTCGAACTAATGCCTAAATGGTACGTTAGTATATCAACATAACTTTGTTTCAATATATTCAAGATATGTAAAACATGAATCTGAATAAAAGTTATGATTGTCTTATGTATTCATTAAACAATAAACGTTACGTTATATATAAAATATACTTGACTTGTCATTAAATTATGTAGTATTTAAATATAAAAACACAATTATAACTTCCGTTATCTCTCAATTATCGCGATAAAGTATTATCAATGGTATTTTATGCATAATTACGTTATATGTCAAAGACGATTATTACTCGGGTGTTGGGCAGAATGATTCTCCTTTACCCAGTTCTTAACAAACAATCGAAAGACATAATTTTAACTTCAGACTTAAAAACTTACCTAAATCCGTTAATTTCAGCATGGTATTTTGTTGCGGAAACAAATCTTTAAAAAATGAGTCTGCACTGTTAAATTCCTCAACACGATTTAGAATCGCATGCAATTATCACATAATATGCGATTACAAATGCATAGTTGTACTCTTATATGTTCATCACACAACTTCTTTCAGTCTATAGTAGACGGCAAACATTAAAATAAACTTACAGGAAGAAGGTTTTGGAAATTGATAAAACATAAAATCGGAAAATGAATTTCTGTATCGTTCAATTGCACACACACAATCCGAAAGAAAAACTTTATTTTATCTAATGTTTGTAAACATTTTCCTTACAATATTTGATAATGGTTATATATCTCTTTTCTTTCAGGCAAGAGTGCTGGCTGTAGAGAGCGGGGTAAGTAAATATTTAAGACATTACAGTTTGTCCTCTACAACTCTGTTATTTTCTTAACATAAATGTTGAACACCTTTGAGTCAAGAACTCTCGTTCATACAGCGCACTGTTCGTAGACAATTTACGACATTTATGTATTACAATTCAGCCATATGCTCTTAATACGAGCATGATGAGATCCGCTTGAGACTCATGCACGGCACGAACTGCACCTCGTTCTGTCAATGCGCTACCTTGGCAACCCATGCTGACGGAACGGTGACCTACTACTGGGCGAGACAGAACTGAGTTTGATTCGTCGATAGGAGTTTGCAACCATGTTGGCGCCTTTGTGTGTGAAGGTAACATTGCATTGGCATATTTAATCACAACTACATAACATTTGTGACCTCCAAAGCTATTCACGGCACATTTGAATACTAACGGTCGCGTTAAACATAATAACATATGAAATCTAATATATATATATATGCATTTATATTTATTTTAGATGTTTGGTTGACTCCACCTACACAGTCAACGCAACCGACTCCACCTGCACAGTCAACGCAACCTACTTCACCTGCACAGTCAACGCAACCGACTCCACATGCACAGTCAACGCAACCGACTTCACCTGCACAATCAACGCAACCGACTCCACCTGCACAGTCAACGCAACCGACTCCACCTGCACAGTCAACGCAACCTACACCTACTACGCCTTTTGGTAAATGTTTACTACTTGCTGGTTTCGTTTTGACAATATGTATGTACTCTACCTCTATTCATGTAAAATACATTTTCCGTACTTTAAAACTCCATCATGATGATTTCGCCCTTCGCCTATAATTATCACTATCATTCCTAGTACCTTTATAAGGATTTTTTATATTAATACTATTATTATTAGTGTTGCTGTGGTTGTTGTTGATGATGATACTAATAAGGTTGTGGTAGCGATGATGATGATGATGATGATGATGATGATGATGATGATGATGATGATGATGATGATGATGATGATGATGATGATGATGATGATGATGATGATGATGATGATGATGATGATGATGATGACGTTTAATATTATTATTATTAGTAGTAGTAGTATAAGTATTATTAGTGGTAGTATTTGTATTATTAGTGTAAGTATTATTATTAGTATTATTATTATACAGCTCCCGGGTACCGCGGATGCTACTTGACTCCCGACTACTTTACTCAAATGAATCCCAACTCGCGCACAAACACGCCTTTGGAATGTGCTTCACGCTGCATTGGTTACGCTTTTAGCGGCGTTAAGGTTAGTAAAGAATCGGTTCAATGATATGTATCCCTTACGGATGGATCACACTTTTGTAAGAAATAAACGAACGCTGATTCGATTATATGTCATTTCATGTTTGCAAAACACATCCATATTATATAAGTAAAAAGCTTTAAGTAGACAATAAAGCTGTATACAAGTAAAACTATAGTGTAATACTTTAACTATAGCGTAATGCTTTCAAGAGGAATTTCTCGTGACAATTGTATTCATATTCGTTGCTCTAATCACATTTTGTTCAAATACGCTACATGCGTTCTGCTTTGAGTTACGTACATACTGTGTATTCTAAGAATTCTTATTGAATTGTGTTCATAAAAAAATACTTAAATTACTTTATCGAATATTTTGTTTCTTACAAATGGCTTCACTATTTCTAGAAGGTATTATAAACAACAAATGTTAAAAGGCTATATATTTATATATATATATATAGGCCCATGACGAGTGTCACTGCGGCACAGTACTACCCACAGTGCTAAAGCCTGAATCCGAATGTCACTTTCTGTGTCCTGGGAACAGCACTTTTATATGCGGAGGGCGCGGTTATAGAATCAGCGTCTATAGCAACTAGGGTAACGTAGTGTTCTGTTTTTTATTAGTCCTTTTTTCTGGATGTATTCATGTCATTGGTCCTTCACCCTATGGCTTTTACCAAAACACATGGTACCATTCTGAAATCAAGGTTTTATCATATTAAGCCTAATATGTATTTATTGTATATAACAAGGATATAGTTGTGTATAAAATCTCTCATGATGTCTATCTATTCTGTATGTAAAGTCAGGTAAATGACCTTTGCAGAGTTTCTGTAACACTAACGTGTCCAGACTAATACAGGCCTTGCGTTATTTCGATTTCTCATATAAATCAGAAAGAAAAGTGATTGATGTAGTTTATGGATCAGTTCACGGCCTAGTTTGTTTACAAGTCATTATTTTTTATCTGAAACGTTGACAATTCAACTATGGTACAGCGACTTGCGTCAGAAACACACATGTATATTTCGAACATGTTCATGGTCAACAATACACGCGTTTCAATTATATTATCAGCGTGTTTAAACAGTCAATTATGTTGATATAAAATTTCGTTGTTCTCATGAGTTTACAAAACAACAGGTACCGATTTAAAAAGTTGATCGCTACCTAAAAGGGAAATTCTAAATTTTTATCACAAAATATTAATAAAGCGTAAAACTACTTATTTAAATACTATTAATCGTTCTCTCAGCAATTTATTTGTCTCATCCATTCTCATCAAGACAACACGACATAAAAAGTGAGACGAATGCACATTTAAATGTTTGCATTTTACCGCCAGAAAAAAACCACACACAAGGCAAACCCGTTTTGATGCGATGCAAAATTACCATTCATATTAACATTGATTTTGACAAATGAATGAATATTGAGGAACAGAATACGCTTTCTATCATTTTTTAAATACTGCATACCGATAAAAAATCGTATAATTTCTATTTCAGAGTGCTGAACAACGTTGCATGATACAAACAGCCCCAAAAAATACAACTATGCGCTTTCTGAAAACTGATGCTGGTTTTTGTTAATAAAATAACGAATATTTCTTACTATTCTTTTCAATTTCCTGATTACAGAGAAAATAGTTTGCAGTCTATTTTACTAAGACGCTTCAACTGTGTTGTTTAGAATGATTTGACAGTTTACTTGGTAATTACATGTTGTCTTTGTCACATTAACATGTGTTTAAAACCAGTTGTGCAATAAATGAATATTACTAGAAAATGCTAAAAACCTAATACTTCAGGATTTAAATCTTTGCTTATGTATACTTTCAATAAAAGCATTCTTCTGCACAGAAATCGGTGTTTCATTATTTATCAGAATCAAACATATTTAATATTGTTTCGTTTTTCCGAAACCACGTGGCACCTTTCTGACAACGTTCCTAGTATGATGAGACACAACCTAGTCTATAACTTAGTTGTCCCCTCTTATTAGGGATAGACCTCCTAAAGTTTTTGCAACACAAAACTACCAAGAGACTTGGTACATGAAATCGTCGATCTTGTCATGATAATTGCCGAGCTACTATCCGGAGCATGTTACTATGTTGTTGTTTTTTTCGAGATAAAAAAGCAAATACATTGACACTCTCTTATTATATACATTAAGTTGTAAAAAAAACAGCAATCTTTTATTCGATAAACAATACCAGTTCCGACACTCGCCAATAATATCAGTTGATGCAATGTAGTTTTAACTAGTCCACTGCTTAACATAAAAATGTGACCTTTCTAGTAACAAAAAAGTTTGTTCTAACATGCTACGGAGTGAATTTCAATGTTTATGAGGTAATTACTGAGGTTGTATTACTTTAATAGTGGTTTAATAGTATGCTAAAAACCAGAAGAGGCGATTCGAGAATTTTATTTTATCTAAATTAAAAACGCATCCCCTGTGTAATATGCTTTTAACTTCTTTTACTTATTATTTTGAACAATCGATATTCCAAGCATGAAATAGCCTTGCAAAACTTAAAAATCCACTTGTAAACAGATAACCATGTTAACAATAGTAGACACACAAATACATAATCACAAATCAAAGAATGATGAATCATACACAAATTTTCCTACTATTGTTATACAATATTACGAACACTTAAATTGTTTTTATAAACTCTCCTTTCCACAAATTTTCATTAAAGCATTGTTTTTGTTGCATTATGAAACGGATTCATAAAAGGCCGCTTTTATTTTAAACATTTATTATTAAAAACGTAAGTTGCAAGTCAGAACATCGAGTTTTAATTATGAAAGCAATCATGTAAAAGGACTTAATCTTAAATACTCTATGCACATAGAATTCCCTGCTTCCCACAACTGTTTTATAATAAATAGGCTGATGATGTTAAAAAAAACATAAATTATATCATATGGGGATTGAACGCACATCGTGGAAGCTAGATTATGTTGTGACAAAAATGGACAATCTTTACACTTTCCTTTTTAATGCCAGTAAGATAACTTTTTCGAGCTCCGTTAATGTTTAAGAATGGTTTAGGACTAATAATAACATTATAGAAGGACATCGATACAGCGTGTGAATTTATTGGATTTTGACAACGGCAGCCTTGTTTGAGTTAATATTTTGTTTTACTGAAACAACACATAATACAGGAAAAAAAAAGTTTTGTTACTTAGGTTTGACATTCGGCATGTTGATAAATCGTGCAATATAGCAATATTTTGTAATGTTACGCAAAATTTCCATAGAATTGCTACGGACTATTTCATGTGGCCAAACAGGAAATTAAAACAAAACGATTCGATCTTACAACGTAAGATAAGATTCAATTTATTTTGTACCATTTAGTCTAGTTTTAACAACATAACGTTAATATTGTGTTGGTTTACCGTTAATCAAAAAAATACATTTAAATCTAAAATATTCGCAATGTTAGTTAATAAAACATTTTAGTTTTAATTGCTTAAAACGAGTTTGGGCATATTATATATATATGAGTGCAATAAAGTTCATAGAGGCTTCCGAAAAGTAAGTTGAAGTAACTATAACGATTTCAACATTAGTGATCGTTGATTTCCCTCAATACACTATTTGTCAAATCATTCATATGTCAGAAGTAATCATCCCGGTAATGAAAACGACAGCTTTATTAATCAAATTAAGCTATGGCAAAAGCAATTTATACAAATAAACCTTTTTAATATTGTTTGAACATTATTGTTGAACCAACATTTGTTTGACAAACATTGTGTAGGGCTTATCTCTTGAGACACTACAAAGCAAGCTTCCATTAAAAATAAGTAATCATTTCGTTTCTTTGTAATAACCACTCATGAAACATTAACAAATCAGGGAACATCAAATATTAACGATTTATTCAACAAACTGTGGTAAACATCAATCACTCAAGAAACATTGATGCTGCTGCTGCTGCTGCTGCTGCTGATGATGATGATGATAATGATGATGAGGAGGAGGAGGATGAGGATGTTGACGATGATAAATATGATGATGATGATGATGATGTTGATGATGATGATGATGATGATGATGATGATGATGATGATGATGATGATGATGATGATGATGATGATGATGATGATGATGATGATGATGATGATGATGATGATGATGATGATGATGATGATGATGGTGATGATGGTGTTGATGATGATGATTGTTTGAGGTTTTGCCCAATGATGTTGTATAAGGTTTTTGTCCAAGTTTGTTGTTCAACAATTATGTCCACAGTTGTTGTCCAAGGCTTTTATCTAAGGTTGTTGTCACTGGTTGTTGCTAAAGGTTTTTGTCAAATGCTGTCAAAGTTTTTGTCGACGGTTATTTGTCCAGGGTTTTTGTTAGGATTGAAACTCATTTTTAGCCACGTACATGGTAATCAAAATCCAAAGTTCTAATAATTAGACGTTATCGGTGGATTATGGGCTATTTTCAATATGGAACAAAATCCACACGAAGGTCTAAACAATTGTTGCAACAACTGAAAAAAATCAGGACACCATCCTGTAAATCAAAAAAGAACTCAAAGTATAGTACACCACCAATACAAAAATGTTTACATCGAAGATGAAAAGAAATTATACCAGTGCCAACGAAATAAACCTGCAAACAATTGCCAACCTAATCGGACGAGATAAAGGCACAGCTACAACTATGATGGTCGAGGCGGCCGGGCCGATCGCGACATCCAGCACACTAGTCGTGACTACTACATACGCTATGTAACATGCTGGTTTTGAAATCCAAACGGTTTTAATAACGACAAATGTTCGGCAAGCCATATGATAAGAAAATTGGTTTAAAACAGCATTGACATTGCCATTGTAGGATTAGCAGAAACACATTAAAGAAGAAGCAAAAATATTCAAAAAGACGTATATACATGGTATGGCAACAACCGAAAAGGTATTCACAAGAGAGCCCTTAGAGGCAGTGGTGGAGAAGTATTCTTATCCGCAACACCATTTTGAACCTGTATCATGTACACGAAACAAATACGCTAAGCGAAGGTATTATATGGGTGCGACTAATGGCTTGACGGTCTTCCGGTGGAAGTGTTATGCTCGAAAACTTGTTAAAATAGACTTTTCTGTGTATGCTTTGGGACGGGAAAAATACCTATGCATTGGGCAATGGAACGTCAACACCAATCTTAGGAGACCCTTATACAGACCGACGAAATCAAACAAAATATAAAGGAATAGCAGTTACGTCGTCTGAATATAAAGAATATTGTAGCATACTAAACAATCGTCTAACTAAATAGGCAGAGGACACTTATATTTTATCAGAGTACCAAAACGGATTTCGCCAAAAAAGGAGAACCATTGTATAATTTCTTCATTAACGTCAATAATACAGAGCCTATTGCGTATTCGTAAACGGATAACCGATCAAGTAAAAACAGGCAGATACGGGGGAGTACCCTAACATGAACGGACTTGCCTTCACTGCCCCACATAGCAAATATAGAACAAGTCTCAATACAATGCGACAATGATAAAATTCGCCAAGATATTTTTGTTAATATTTTTAATATTGAACCTGGTTTATTTTAGTGAGATACTTAAGAACAATATTGTCAGTTAATGTCTAATGAGTCCTTTGTTAAATATACTGCCTAAGCCTGTTTTAACTTTTATCTATCTGTACATTTGAACATGTTGTATTGATGTTAATATCACGGTTTATCTTTCCATACTCTCTTGTATCTCAAATTGAGTGGTTGTGAACATTTTATTGTATGTATTTTAGCTAAACTATCTTTTATTATATTTAATTTAATGACACTTGCTCTAACTATATATGCAATTGTATGTACAGAAATGAGACTTGAAAAAAACTGTCTCTCTGGTTCTCCTGGTCTGGTCTGTTCTGTTTTGTGTTTTGTGTACTGTCTGTCTGCCTGCCTGCCTGCCTGTCTTATGTCTGTCTGTCTGTCTGTCTGTCTGCCTGCCTGCCTGCCTGCCTGCCTGCCTGCCTGCCTGCCTGCCTGTCTGTCTGTCTGTCTGTCTGTCTGTCTGTCTGTCTGTCTGTCTGTCTGTCTGTCTGTCTGTCTGTCTGTCTGTCTGTCTGTCTGTCTGTCTGTCTGTCTGTCTGTCTGTCTGTCTGTCTGTCTGTCTGTATGTCTGTCTGTCTGTCTGTCTGTCGGTCGGTCGGTCGGTCTTTCGATCTGTCTGTCTGTCTGTCGGTCGGTCGGTCTGTTTGTTTGACTGTCTATCTGTATGTGTATCTGTCTGTCTGTCTGTCTGTCTGTCTGGCTGTCTGTCTGTCTGTCTGTCTGTCTGTCTGTCTGTCTGTCTGTCTGTCTATATGTCTGTCTGTCTGTCTGACGACGTATTTTCCCGCTCATTGCGCCCGGCCGATGATCGCACGGTCACCGGATCATCTTGAAGCATCGGGAAATCGGGCGGCGTCCGGATTAATTTTAAGTATCACTTAGAATTTTACCCAACGTGGAGCCCGGGAAGGAATGGCGTTGAGATCGTAAAAAGATCGGACGATCAATGCACAGTTATCGCTCGGCGATCCCCGTTATCGGATTTGTTGGGATTCGTTGAACTTGTTTCATGACGAGCTCCGTCCGGCGTCCGTCAGTCATCGTGCGGATGCCCTCCCGCAATCAGACGGTCGCCGGCCGATGTATATGTCCCTGGCAAATACCTTGATTTTTGCCGATACACTTACAATGAATCCGATGTCGGGCGATCGCCGGGCGATAAACGTGCGTTGATTGTCCTTTTTTTCGATCTCAACTCGATTCCTTGCCGGTCCCAACGTCGGGTAAAATTTTAAGTGTGACTTTAAATTAATCCGGACGCGGCCTGATGCAACAAAATGACCCGATGTCCGAGCGATCATCGGCCGGGCGCCATCCTGATGAGCGAAAAAATACATCGTCCGCTGATCGTATTATACTGTATTAGGTCGTCGCTGTTGTCTTGCTTTCAGCTGATATGTAGATTGTGGAGGTACAAAAGAAGATGGAACTTTAGCTATCTCGAGAGAACGAGTTCGTCAGCCAATCAAATTGTGCGTAAAATGTGCACATATTCTGTAATGATTTAACGCCGGATGCCTGTGAGTTGGGTTGATGGTCACTTTACCGGACAGTTGACGAGTATAGTGGCTGTGGTGACGAGTCACTTCATCCAGACTTGTGTACCAATAAGTTGATGGTTCAGGCTAAGGTCCAGGCTCTTTTTAATTCTGCTTTCAAAGAACATAGACATGATAAACCGAACGGTGAGGTGGATCTGAATTTTGATGCCGCTAACTCAATGAGGTGGGGTCTAGGTTGGCGTGAGCGGCTAAAATGTACAAGGTGTTCATGCATGAGCGATTATCACAATCTGTATGAGGAGGTTGAGAATAAAAAAGGTCCGAGTAGGCGTGTTGCAAAGGTAAACATTGGCCTTCAGCTCGGTCGGTGTACTACACCAATTAGTAATACAGGTGTGCGCAGAATTTTAAATAATGCAAACATAATAGCCCAAAACCAGGGCGCCATGCTAAGATTAAGTAAAAAAGTAAACGAAAATATACAAAGTGTAGGGACATGCATGAGCAAAGAGTCACTCTTGTAAAAGAAAATGCCATGATAGGTAATAAAATGCCCAAACTAAAAATGTGGAGGGTAACGTTTGCTACAATAACCCTATGTTCAATTCCGATTCAACCCCATTTAAGGCGGGGTCCATTGCGACAACCACATTTTGTGAAAATAACACTTAAGACAAGAAAATAATTGGGGTACATCGCCAATAAACTTTGCACGATCGGAGCTAGATTGCGAAACAAGGGGAACAATGTTGTTTGTCCTAATCATAGGGGTCATTGCTCGGCAAACGTGTCCGAATCAGATCCAATAGGTGACGAAGATAGATGGTTTGAAATTGTGCCCCGTAACATATCAAATGAGGTTCAAGTTACTGGTTATACTGGTGACGGTGACTCCAGGAGTCATGCAGGGGTGAGCAAAGCAAGTAAACATACAATTCTACACTTTAAAGACATAAGCCACTTGGGAAATTCACTGAAGCGTGCTGTGTACGCAGCCAACTTTAGTTCAAATATGTTCAAAGGGTCGTCAAACGAAAATCTAAAGAATCGCTTTGCTCTGTCAATTAAACAGCGGTGTGTAGCAGAGTTGAAAATGGCCCACAAATCTTATAACGGTGACCTAAACAAAATAAAACAATGTATGGCAAAGGTAGCCGATGCAATTGTTGCTTGCTTTGGCGGGTATTGTGGTGAGCCCTGCAAAGCATCTAGCTTAGTTTGCTGCGGTAACTATAGACAGGCCAAATCTATATGCCGATGACCGTAAAACTAAGAATGACAGAGGGTGACAAGGTATTGCTTTTAAAATGCATGGACATAATGCTGTCTCCCACAGCCCTTGATAAAACAAAATTATTGACATCTACACAAAAGTGTGCGAGCCGTGAATCGATCCTACCAAACTGTAAACCCAAAAATGATCACCCAAGGAACTTTGCGGGCAGTATTCATGGCCAGGTTCATAAACTTAACAATGGGAATGCATTATCAGTGCTGATAAAAACCAGATCACTGGGGGCAACTCTTACAAAAGGTTCTTCGGTCATACGTCAAATACGGAAGACCAATGCCATATCAAAAAAGCCAAACAAGGATGTTATCCAAAAACGCAAAATTACTAGGTATGACGCACGACAGCGCCGTTACCATTTAAATGAACGTTTGCATTACAATAAAGGTCTCACTGACACTGTACATAGTATGAGAGGTGTCGGACTGTTACGAGACCACAATTGCGTATAATATAAAACGTCGGATAAATATTCAAGTAATTATTGCATTCGACATGTTATTTAACACGCCGACGAGTTATTTATATTGTCATTTGCTCCCTAGTGTTTTTATGCATCAATAAATAGCAAAAAGCTATTTAATGCCAATTTTGTATGATTACAAAAACATAGGGGGTCTTGGATTGGTGCTCGGGTGTGCATTTTGCTTTGATTTTCCCATATCTAACCCCCCTATGTCCACTTGGGCACCCGTCCCACATAATAGACCCTTAAACTGGGTCCAAATGACATCTTCCATAATCCATTTTAGAAAAATACCTGCTTATAAGCCTCCATTATGTCTTTTTTGCAGACGATAAATAATTCCGGATGTGCTTAAAGGTTACGCATGCGCAATTAATTTCCTTCTATATTACATACAAAGTAATTGAAGTTCGATATCAATTTTTACCATGATCAAGCGTATTGCCACTATATCATCATACATGATTGGAAAGATAAATGCATAATCTGTTGAAAACAAGAGATGTGTTTGTCAGAAACACAATGCCCTCTACTGCGCCACTTTAAAGCCATATATTTGACCTTTGACCTTGAAGGATAACCTTGACCTTAACCTTTTACCACTCAAAATGTGCAGCTCCAGGAGATACACATGCATGCCTAATATCATGCTGCTATCTTCAATATTGCAAAAGGTATTGCGAAAGTTTAACCAAGGTTTAACCAAGGTTAAAGTTATTGACAGAAACACACAATGGCAGACAGGCCAAAAACAATATAGCCCCGATCATTCGATCCGTGGGCATAAAAATGCATGTCATTAATTTCTATACGTTGTAACACAAAATATTAACCTTACAATAGGCACACCGGTTTTGACAGATGTGGAGGCGGCCGTTTTGGGCTCAAATAGTATGACTTTCTTCCAAAGCCGGTAACCATCAACAGAAAAAGTAGAGCACAAAAATGGCCTTTCTTCTTATTGCATACCAATATACCTTCAATTTGATACCAAAATATACCATTTGCAATGTATTTTACAAATCCTAGGCAGCATGCACTGAACAATGTGTGCTAAGTATCAAGTTGACTGCATGTAACCCTGCAAACAGGAGTTCCGGTTTGGGGTTATGTGACCTCTGATAGCGAATGAATAATGGATCCCGAATTCTGACATGTTATCTGCTCGCAAGGGGGCGCAATTGAAATACCATCAAAATACCGCTAGAGACCGGATTTAGTGAATACACCCCGGGTGCTTGATTGTGGTGTTGTTATTTTCTTAGTGTTTACCTCCTTTAAAATATGAGACCTCTAAAACAAAGCCGGGGTTAATTATGTCAACAAATAAAGATTTTTTAGAACAATGTTTATTAATGAGGATAACAATAACAATAAGATTTAGAATTAATGGAAGAAAATAAATTCGTGCCTAATCTTATTCGATTAATTGCATTGGGATTTGGACAATCGTGTAACGAATACGAATACGAATATTTTGTTTTGCAGTCAAAGGCCACCAGCCCATAATACAGACAGTGTAATTGCATTATTATATAAAATAAAATGAGTAGTTAAATTATACAAAGTCATATGATGCAACTCACATGCATTTTTGTAGAACAAATACTGCTATACATTATAATTTCAACAATTTTAAATATCAAAATGCAAGTATAAACATATTTACAAGGTAAGCCACAGCGTATGATTGATTATCTATGCCAAACAATATAATTATGCAGTTTTTTAACCAAAACATGGTTTACCTAATAATAAAATACCTATGACAAGTTAGCATGCACAATAGTAACATACGTATAAAGTAATCTAAAAATCATTATTCTATTTGATTCAGCCACTGCGGAATAAACAAATCGTGTCTAAGTGTGTTATACAATTGGCACTGCATAAACAAAGGGTACTCATCTTCTACAATATAGACATTTCGCATTAGACAAAATTTACAATATCTTTGACTATGCTGTATGTTCAAGTGTCGACCTTTCTCAATCATGAGCTCGTGTCCGGAACATCGGAAATTTGAAAGACATCTTTTTAATGCGTAAGGCAACTCAATTGACAGATATCGTTCAACATTAAGTAATGTTTTGTATTCCCGATAATATTTCGCCTTAGGAGAACTATCCATTTGAGCTTGGAGTTTTTGCAGAGCACAATCTTTAAGCCTGTTTTTGAATAAGAACATGAACATTTTAGCATTTCCGACTTCGTTTGCTAACCAAATATAGCCAAAGCCATTCTCGAAAAATACTCTTTTCACATGTGTAGCCCAATTGGTTTTGCCTGATGAATCGAGGTTTCGAAGAAGCATGTACATTTGTCTCGGGTATCTGTTTGTTGGCATCTGAAAAATCCTGACCCAGTATGCAATGAGTTTACCCGTGTATGTCAGATACAAAGGCAGCCGTCCACATTCAGACAAAGCAAAGAAATTTGACACATGTTTGTTTAAACCACAAAGCCGTTTACAGTCGTTGATGTGCACACGTTCAATACATTCTGCGTACTGGACGCCCCATATTTCGGCAGAGTAGCACAGTATTGGCGTGATCATAGCGTCACAAAGTTTGGACGCTTGTTTTGGGCTTAATATCCAAAATGTTTCTGGCTCCTATAAATGCTTCCTAACGCTTTCATGGCTTGTTTTGCTAGCATCTCCTTCGTCATTGTCCATGATAACTTCGGTGTAAAATACGCACCTAAATACTTATAAAAAGACACGACTTCTACATTTGCTCCTTTGTATGTAACATTCAGATGGGTTATATTTACCAAAATTGTATTTGGAAAAAGTTATCGCGAATTATGGAAAACCAGTCTGGGACTATGGCTTATTCCCTTAAGGCCGGGAAACAGAAAACAGGAAGCAAATCAATTGAGAGCCAAAAACGCGTGTTTTGGCGTTGAAAAACCTATAACGCAAGAAGATAGAGAACAATGCGCTTCAAAACAATGACTTTCCTGGCGTATTTCGTCTTGAGATATGCATTTATAGTTGATATAGCATTTGTCGGAATGTCTATGTAGCTAAGTGGCCCATGATTTGCATCGCGAAAATATTTGATGCGGGCAGAAATATTTTGAGTCTGATCAATATATGTGTATTGTATGTCAAAAAACCGATACAATAAGCGGTCAACGCACTCCGCTACGCGGCGTGCTTTTGCCCGTATAATCACGAAACTTAGGTCGTATATTAAACTATATCTGCAATATCCAGCTTTTTTGGACTAGTCTTTTATTGTGAGTTAAAGCCCTTTTTGTCTACTTTGGAAATCACTAAATATACTGTGTCAAGTCTAAAACAGCCCCTTTATGGTTTTCACAATGGCATAACGCTCGACCGACGGTTCTCAAAGTCTAGCATTCTTTCTTACATTCGTAGACGACTTTCGTCGTTTGTTGCGTTTTGTTAAAATTTGTGCTGAAAGAGATTCGCCTGTTGCTATCGGCAACTTTTCTGGACACTATAGCGGAGATTGCAGTGATGGCCCTAAGCCAGAATACTTCGCTCCTTATGTCTTTGCATCTGAAACAGAAATATCTTTTTTTTTAAACCAGAACACTTCGCTGCTTATGTTTTTGCACCTGAAACAAGAAATATCTTTTTTTTAAAGTGTGGTTGGTGTTGATAAAAAATAAAGAGTTGTATCAATGAGATCAAAGCAAGCGAATGCCTTTTTCTGCGCTGTTTTTATATGCATCACACGCAATTAAATTGCGGGGTGTTGCACCAGATTTCGTGGCTTATTTCGAATTATAAGATATTATTGAAAACTACTGATTGGACGCTGAACAGCACAGTTTGGTGACTGGAAAGTTTCCCGATAATTTCTTGTGGTGCATCTGTGTCAGCATACATGGCTGTGTACTGTGACTTTCTTATTCGATACTCTAATATCTCTTATCAGTGGGTGATCAATTACCCCATGTCGCTTTTTATGGCGATTAAGCGCGGTTAACAGAGTGAATGGCCAGATTAACTGTTGTGATTTGTACGTCCCGCGTATTAAAAAACAGTGTACATGCGGATTATCGGACGTCCAAGCGACTTCCACTATTTATAAAACGGACCAACAACTACCGATTATGGGCATAACATACGCCCGGACGTACATTAACGGAAGCGCTGTGTCAAACTGTTCTATCCCTCAAACCTTTTCATTATAAACAAAATTGTCTCAGGCTGAACACGCAGTTAACATCGTTGCAAAACGCACTGAAGTTTCCCTTTTCATACCATATACTTTACAAAAATAGAAAGTCAATTGAATTACCTATTAATGTAAATGTGATAACTGTTTGTAGATTGCACGTATTCTATTTCGCAAAGTATCTGGCTTACCGGCGGTCAATTGTATATTCAAATTCATTGGACGTTTACAAAGGTCAGCTAAGGCAAAACGCTGGGGGTTAAATAGCTACGCCGAAAAAGTACTACCGTTACATGCACGTAAATTGTCAGTGTTGAGAGTTAATGCCAATAGTTATTAGATTTTACATGATATAGTAATCCTTCATCTAATGCATGTTTTAAAATATTTAACTTTAATTTTGCGTGTGTTTCTTAAGGAAACAGGGAAAGAGATGTAAAAGAAATGTAGGACGCTTTGATCTTTAGTATCCTGAAGAAAAAATATTAATGTATACACCCATTCTGTAACAATGTTACTAACTAATTGAAACGGGTCTTTGGTCAGTTGATATTTAGTGGAATTAATATTAATTAGTATGAAAGTTTTTTATAATCGGTGTCATAGCCCATAATAAAGTCAGTGTAATAGTTTTATGATACGGGATCAATGAAACAATACAGTTTACGATTTTATTGAACCGATAGCTGAACATATTTTCCACGAGAGAACGGAAGTTGTTGGTGAAGGTCATTAAGGATTAAGTTTAGCGAACAGTAGTTCTTAGGAGAGTCATTACGCATAAAAATCGATAAATTTAGCAGAAAGGAGATACAAATCTGACAAAAAATTATCAAAGATATTGTGAGGAAAGTGACTTTGGAAACAGTGGGAAATTTTTAAAACGTGAGGAAAAGACGAAATTCCATAAATTTTGAACTTTGAACGAGTTCCTTCGTTCATCCTTTGTGCGGAGAATGAAAGTTCTTGTACTCGCACACTATTGCCGAAATAGTGAATCTGAAATGGATTCAATACAACAATATAGTGCTACGGAAAGCTCGGAAATTAAATAGGTTAAAACCGCTTCATATGTGGACTTAGAATGGGGAAATCCCCGACCACAACTGATCCAGCTAAAAACAGACTCGGGCAACCCCGATACGTCACCCGCCGTATTTGGTACTGACACGGAGGAGGATAGGAATGTGCGTACTACGTCAAAGGATGTGCGTTCTACACTTGAAAACCAAAATTCAGATGAGGCGCGCAACTCGACGGAAATGCGTCACAGTTTTGGGAGAAACGCTCCAAAATGGAGGAAAGAATGACCAAGTCCGAGGAGCAAAGTACGGATATTCTTTCTCGACTTGTATTTAGTGTTGCTGCATTACAAAAGACTATCAAAACAAAAGCTACAACTAACACTTCGTCGATGAAAGTTACTGCCGATAGCGATTGTGAGGACGTCAACGATTTGGACGCACTAATGGCGTCCAAACAAACAGATCAAACCGAAACCGAAAGTGTCGTTTCTTAGAGATTAAGAGGAAATCTACGCCGAAAAAAGTGCAATTCGGACCGGCGGTGAGTGAAAAACTCAGCGATCTCGTGAATAATGCCATTGATCGGCCTTTTCGTGATGAAGCTTTCAAATTGCTGGAAGAGAAACACCAAACCCCCAGCAATTGCACCCGAATGACGGTCCCTAAAGTCAACAAGGAACTATGGCAGGCTTTCAAGACAGCTAGACCTGCTGATCTAGCTATGCAAGCATGCCAGAAGTACATGGCATTGGTCATGGTCCCAATTATTAAAATTCTGGACATTTTTGTGACTAAAGGGGATAAAGAGGAAGTGAAACAGCTTACAAAAGATTCATTTCGCATCTTAGCTCAGGGAATGAATGCAAACAGGAAAGGAACAAAAGGAAGGACTTGATAAGACCCTCTATCCCTGCAAAATACAGAAAAGTGTGTGGACATGATTTTCCGCCATCAGAATTTCTTTTTGGTGATAATTTGGAGGAGCAAGTCGACGACGTAGACACGGAAAAAAAGAGATCCAATAAACTCTCTGGACATAAAAACACCATCACCACCACCAACAACAGGTCTTTTTTAGGCCAGTGGAGGCCACAAGGGCCCCATGGATACAACAAACATCAACGCAATCAGAAGCCGTACCACAGAAATGTGCCAGCAAAGTCACACGGGAAACACATGCCAAAAGATCAAATAAGGAGGAAATAACTGTAAGTACAATTATTAATGTACAAAATACGCCAGAGAATGTTTATGAAGGCCAAATAGCAAAATACATTGATAATTGGCGTGATATAACACCAGATTAGTGGATCTCACAGACAGTGCAAGGTTACGAAATAGAACTAAACAGTATCCTTAACCAAACTTTTGTGCCAAACAATATTATTAAATGATAGAGAAAGAGACATGATTAATTCAGAAATGCAAGCATTTTTAAGTAAACGTATCATTGAAGAAACTGATTACTTTCAGTATAAACAATTATATTCAAACATTTTCATTAGACCATAAAAGGATGAGTCTGTACGCGTCATACTAAATTTTTGTTTAATGAAAACGTACACAAAATTCATTTAAAAATGGAAACACTTAAGTCGGCAATAGCAATCATTCAACAAAATGACTGTTTTGCTTCTATAGATCTGAATGATGCATACTTTAATGTTTTAGTGCAACAGAAAGATAGAAAGTATCTTAGATGTATGTGAGAAGGGAAACACTATCAATTTCGTACACTGCCACAAGACTTATCATGTAGTCTTCGAGTGTTTACAAAATTACTGAAACCGGCATTTGCATGCTTGAGAAGTATGGGACATTCAAGTGTTCCATATATCGATGATAGCTTATTGAGTGCAAATACTAAAGAACAATGTCAAGCAATGTTACAGACAAAACACAATTAATGGACAAACTGGGCTTTACTGTCCACCCTTAAAAAATCAGTTTTCGATCCAGTTCAAATCATAGTATTCTTGGGGTTTATCCTCAATTCAATAACTATGCGAGTTATAGTTACAGAAGAACGCATAGGAAAACTAATCATGTTAGGGACAACAATAATTTCTTGGCAAAGGTTACCATACGCGAATTTGCACAGGTTGTTGGGGAAAATGGTAGCTTGTGAAGCTGAAATGCAGTATGCACCTCTGTATTATAAAGATTTAGAACATGAAAAAGATCAGAATCTGAAGCAGTGTAAAGGCAATTATGATGCACATATAGTGATTTCTGACAATAGCAGGGAAATAATTTCAGCATTTCTCAAGTGTAGTAGAAACGCATATAAGCCGATTACACGAGAGGCTCCCGCTTTAACTCTCTATAGTGATTGTAGCTAAACAGGGTGGGGCGGGGTCAATGTTACCCAAAACACACGCACACACACATGGGTTTTGGTCTGAACAAGAAAAACTTGAACATATTAGCGTACTAGAGCTCAAAGCAGCATCATTAACTATAAAATCATTAACAGGAGTGATGCAAGATGCACACATTTCAAATTGTTATGGACAATACAGCCGCAATATCATATGTAAACAAGTTTGGGGGGGGGGGGGGAAATGCCAGCATTACACTCTATAGCCAAAGAACTTTGGTGTTGGGCTAAAGACAGAAATTTGTGGATTAGTGCAGCCCATGTTCCGGGCGTCGACGACAACGAAGCTGATGATTTAAGTAGAAAAATGAACGATGATACAGAGTGGATGTTAAATCCAGTTTATTTTTTGCAAACAAATTTCACCCTAAGCTAAAACGTGTACACTCAAACAACAAATGGTATATAATTAGTTTTGCTTACATATATTTCTTATTGCTTATACAAACTATAGTACGGTGATCATAAAAAAATATTGATAAAAAATTGCACTAATAATATATTGTTCTGAATTGGAAGGTGAAAACACCAGCGTATTAGAATTTGTATAAAAAAATAATTCTCAGTCCAACCAAGTCATCAACGCATATTAATTATATATTGCTCTAAATTGGTTAGTAAATAAACCAAACAAATGGATATCAATCAATATTAACAAATATTGGCATGCACAAAAGAAAGTATTAATTGAATTAAGGGCGTTTCTTAATCAATAGCCAGAAGCATGTACCGGTACTCACAAGCATTATCGTAAGTAAATGCCCTTTAACACTAGTAGCGACTCTCGAATACACTGACGCAATTATCGACATAAAAGAAGCCAGGCATACGATAGACAGATAAACAACCATATCAAACAAGTAATGCCTGTTGAATCATTGTATTGATGCACGAACTCTCAGACTTTGTATACATGTATGGTTTTGAGCATTCCAGTACAATCAACTCACTCACCGACACGAATTGGTGTATTGCAATGTACATGTACGGTGTGTCAACGCCAATCACACGAACTGATGTATTGCAATCTACATGTACTGTATGTCAACGCCAACCACACGAATTGGTGTATTGCAATGTACATGTACGGTATGTTAACGCCAACCACACGAAATGGTGTATTGCAATATACATGTACGGTATGTCAACGCCAATCACACGAATTGGTGTATTGCAATGTACATGTACGGTATGTGAACGCAAAACACACGAATTGGTGTATTGCAATGTAATGTACGGTATGTCAACGCCAACCACAAGCTGCACACATCTCAATGTCGAACGACGCTTCTCAAAGGCTCGCATATTGTCTTGTATTCTTTGACGACCGGTATCTGTGTGTTGCCTTGAGACTCGTCTCATTTGCGCTGAACTTTGGAGCTTTACAATTTTTTAGCATATTTCAACGTCAAGGTAATTGCTGTGATGACCCCTGCAAGGACCAGTAATAGCACCAAACACCCGATGCATTTTCTTCGTTTGCTATCCCTTTGCATCTGTAAAACATGGTACATGTACTTGTCTGTAAATCAGTGGTAAGGTTGTCATCAATGGTACTTGAGACTATCATTGTCACAGTAATCCTTTCTATAACGCATGCTATAGAAAATAACAGGTTACTACCTGATCGTTTTGTTATGTATCAGGTGAGGCTTAGAATAAAATGACTATGATTGTCGAGCTGTAATTTTATTCGTGTCAAGCCTGATATATATAACAAAACGACCAGACTGGTGTTAACTAGTCATTACAAACTGAGGTAAAAGGGCGTTCAGGCAGTTATTATGCGGTAAAACGCATTATATCAACTTGCACAGCTAAGCAGTGAATTCATTTTCTACCATTTTTTTTATTTGTCGGCTATAGATTCGAACACGAAAATGATATATTTTTATATTTACCATCTTGTGTTGTTGTGTTGGTGTCGGTATCACCATGGGGCGACCGATGTACACGCTCGAGTCTCCAGGACGGCGCACCGAGTGATGTTGGACTAAGAACGGAGGGGGAAGGCCCGAGGAAACGGAGTAAGTGTCCATATATCCGTAAGTGGCGGGAAATGTCGCGTGCATAAAAGAATCCTGAAGGTTAGCGTTTGCATAAGTATTCTCGGTGAAATTGTCATAGCTGAATGCGGTGTCGTTAAAACCACCCATTTTTCCACTGTCACAGTTGTTGCTAAACCCTGTGTCGCATGTACTGCTAAAGCCCGCATCGCATGTGCTGCTACAACCTGTATCGCTTGTGCTGCTTATTCCAGTGTCACAGCGGCTACTTGTCCCAGAATCTGAAAAACAAAACACACATGGGCCGTGCTCTGTGAAAAAGAGGTTTAATGCATGTGCGTTAAGTGTCGTCCCAGATTAGCCTGCGCAGTCCGCACAGGCTAATCAGGGACGACACTTTACGCCTAAACTTAATTTTTGCTAAGAAGAGACTTTCTTGAAACGAAGAATATCATAAAAGCGGAAAGCGTCGTCCCTCATTAGCCTGTGCGGACGACACTCTGCACAGTGTCACGTAATCGTTCATAGTTCATGGACGACACATAGTTAATAGCAATGTTCATTTCTCTTAAATTACTAAAATGTAGCGTACCATTCGATTTCTCGTCATGCGCATATTGTCATGATAACGGGATTTGGATTAGCTACCATTTTCCCGTGTCGCGCATGGGACAAGTCCGTCCCTCTCTATTAATGTTAATTTCTCTCCATAATGTGGGATAAATATTCAACAATACCATATATCAGTTTCTAGTCCAATTTAATGTCTGACATAACTTATATTTCAATTATACAAATACGTTGTGATTGCTATATGATTGTGTCTTTTTCCATCTGTTCACCTCAAGATCTAAATGCTAACCGATTATTTTCCTCTAACATTTGCCCCGTGAAACTCAGTTATGAATTCCATTGGTCAGTGTTCTATCCGTGCTTATTGCTGGTTGGCTAAATTACTAAAGATACTGGATCAATGAAGCCCTGGGAACGGGATAAACAAACCACCCAAATATTTACAAGCTTTATCAAACCTTTTGATGAGAAATTTACTGTATAAACACTTTTGCTTGACCAATACAAACATACCCGGCCTTGTGTCAACTATACTATTCTTTAATCTCTCCCTCATCGATAAGCTTATTTTTACATATCTGCACCTTGTTTCCTACCACAATGTGACACAAAGCGCCCAGGTACATATGTCGATAGAAAAGGTCATTAAGTACATAATGATACACAGGAGATTTATGATTTTTAAGATACGACCGCAATACGTCTGTTTAAAGTGCAATACCCTAGGTAAATAAAGTAGCGCATACCTGTCACAAATCTACTGATAGCACGTACGTAAATTATCGAGCTGTTATGCAATGTTTAAAGGAGTGTTTGGAAAGTAATTGGGGTTATAAAGGTCGTATTTACTAAGACCTTCTATTAAGTTGTCATGACGGTATTTAAGGGGAACTTAAGGGGATATTTATAAATGTTTGCCATGGTTTTGAACAACTGATACTTGTATCACCACAACACAGATACAAATATCGAGATTTGGAAACAACGCAAAAGAAGAGCGACTTCGCGAGACAACGCCTTCCACAACGAATAGAAGAAACAAACAACATTATTAGGGTGGAACATCACTGCGTTTACTCTTAAAGTGAATGCATGGTTCTATCGTTAAAGAAGACCCAACGCCAGAAGTTTTCGAAGGACAAAACGTGACGCAACACTGGACACAATACTTGTGACGTTAAACACTATAGAGTAGATGCAGCCGTTCAACTGTTTGACGTGCGTAAATAACGCATTTGGAATGATACTTCCGAGGCCTAAGACATCAAAGAGAACACTGCTATAGTTAATACCTCGTGAGCGTTATGGCCAACAGAAGATCTTAATGTCCCGAGAGAAATGAAGACGCTGGGGCCATCAACAAAAGTACAAACGACAACGAAAACAACAACAACGATGAATACAACGGAAACGACAATCGACGACGCAAGTTAAACATCGGAAAGCAGAGCTGAATCAACAAACGCATTCCAATCGCCACGGACGAACCTACAATCGGCTTATCTTCAGGACGGCGGCAATGACATTAAATAAACATCGTATTCGCCACGCGACGACTTCAATACTACATGGACGACACCAGATGCATTGAAGGCCATCGACCAACAGATGATGTGCTCCGCTACATACCGATTGACATTTATATTGTATACCAATAACTAATGTTATCTATTTCAGCAGAGACGCTTGTAAAATAATAATAATAATAATAATAATTTTTTTTTAATATCATAAAATATTAAAAAAATTAAAATAAGGGGAAAGTTGTGTCATGCAACAGCTTATAACATATCGTTTATTATTATGAGTTTATTCTTATGATGGAAATTAATAAGGGGATATTTCAATAATATGTATATGCAATGTTAGGATGAAGTTTGAGAATTTAATAATACATTTTTGGGAGATATTTGTCATTTACAAATAATTTAAGAGTACACATAAACCAAGCCCTGATTTAAGATTTATTTCAAGTAAAAACACAAATACGTTTACACCCAGGGTGGGGTATAATTGGGATCAATAAAATGAAAAGTCATTTAGATAAAAGAATCGAAGGACATATACTTAACAATGAGTTCAGGGTCAGCATAAAGACACGAGATTAAAAGTACCCACACATGGTCATCAAACAGCACAGATGAAAGGGTCACCTAGTTGCATAGGATAAGTTATGGTACTGACAAATATAACGGGATAAACAAACCACCCAAATATTTACCAGCTTTATCAAACCTTTTGATGAGAGATTTTACTGTATAAACACTTTTGCTCGACCAATACAAACATACCCGGCCTTGTGTCAACTATACTATTCTTTAAACTCTCCCTCATCGATAAGCTTATTTGTACATATCTACACTTTGTTTCCTACCATAATGTGACAACAAGCTAATCAGGGACGACACTGCACAGGCTAATCTGGGGCGACACTTCACGCACATGCATTAAACACCCTTGTCACAGAGCACGGCTAAAATATATTAAATAGTATCATCAGTGATACTCATACTCATAACACAGAAATTAATACATGCTTGTTGTTCCTAAGTAAATACACTACCGACAATAACTGTATATACAAACATTGCAACTAATTCTAAACATTGTTAACACTCACCATCCATTTTTGCTTTTAATATATTCCTTAAGTTATGTTACGATCAAGTCCATTCCGTTATTCTTATAGGATGTTTATTTTTAAATGAGCACATCTTCTAAATGTGTTTTTATATGTAATGCATTTAAACTATGGCTGATAAAGACATTGCGAAATGTAGAAAACATGGTGTTTACGACTCATATCGTGCACTGTACCATGTCTGTAATGTCGGTCGAAAGAGCAGATGATATTTCTGTATCGTCTATCCCAAACATTACTCTTTCGAAATCGATTGAACGGGGATTCTCTTCGCAGATCCTTATGCGCACGTGATGCGTACGTGCTTTTTCATCGAAATTGTATTATTTCGGGATTAAGTTGTACAATATACATGAAATTGTTGGAATTGGTTGTTTAGCAAGTGAATATTGGAAGTTTGTTACAAACAGTTGATATAAATAGAGGGCAGCATCAGTTTCGATATGTTATATATAAAAAACATTTTCCCAAAATCCAGGTAATTCCGAAGTAAATCTAAAGCTGCATGTTAACGCATTATCTGAAAAAAGGCTAGACGAAGGGTTGTCATTATTTAGTACTCCGTTCAGTTTAACGCCGAAAAGCGTTACACTACTATACATGCAGTTCACTGTATAATACTACAAAAGCAACTGTTTCTTTGAAAAGGGCTCATATGTATTTACGATAATAAATAGAGATGCGAAACAGTGAAACTTATCTTACCGTAGTTTATAAACTGTTGAAAACATTTTCAGTATGCTACGGAATCCGGATAGTGCCATCTATAATCTCACCTTTCTTTCATCAAGGACGACACACGACACACGAAGCGATACACGATATTTTGCGCGTCACATAAAGCGACACACGATATTTTGCGCGATACACGAAGCCACGCGCGAGAATATACCACGAAATATCGCCCTTGTGTGGGTAGCCCAAAAGGCGATATGTCGTGGTAAATATCGCGTGTCGCTTCGTGTTTCGCGCAAAATATTGTATGTCGCTTCGTGTATCGCACAAAGTATCGTGTCTCTCGTTGAAAGGGCGACACACGAAACACGAAGCGACACACGATATTTTGCGCAACACACGAAGCGATACACGATATTTTATTTTTCAAATATCGCCCATATTATCCGAATCTCGTATATCGCGGTCTAGTTTCAGACCGCGACACACGACACACGAAGCGATACTCGATATTTTGTGCGATACACGAAGCGACACGCGATATTTGTACTGTTCAAATATCGCTGCAATAATATCGCCTGTCGACTCTCCCGTTTTCAAAAATTCAGGTGAGACAAAACGGGACAAAAAGGGGATATTTTACGTCATCAAGCATGTGCATCAAAAATTACTGTAACACCGTTTAAAAAACGCGAGAGTCGACATTTTGCGCGATACTCAAAGCGACCCACGATATTTTGCGCGATATTGTATCACATTGATTGATTGTGTGACATTGTTACTTGGAAATACATCACGCAATCAACTCATGTGATACAACCTACGTGGATAGATAGATAGATTTATTTCGGTATAATGGTGCAAACACAATTAACAAACATGTTGCATTCATAAAATAATACATAAAATACAAACATGAGTATTAACCATGTCACGCAACACAGTACCAAGGATAGCACAAAAAGTGAGTGATCTCTTATTTCCATTGTGGTCCTTGTTGATGGTGGCATGACAGAGAGACATGAATTGTTGCTTAATAATATATCAAAGATTTAAACTGAGCATTAATAATACTTGAATTGGTTGACATTATTGTAGGAATATCACAAAATGAGCACTTACAAATGAGCAAACAACATGAAGTTAATACATGATTTGAGTAATTAAAATACATGTAGTTATAGCAAATAAAAATTTATCGCAGATAATTACAACATTAACATCACAAACTGTGCTCAACAGTTATGGAGATGGGTGTTAATTTTCAAATGTTGATGCATATATTGCGATTGCCTGTTGGAAGCATCCTGGCGCTTATGCAAGGTAAACTATGATGGCTCTTGAATCCACTTTTGCATGAAAACTGCTGAGAAAACCGTATATATTGCCTAAAGATGCACATACAATAACCCTTGTAAATCGTAAACAACGAGACACTTGCGTAAAAAGTCTCCAATAACTTTTTTAATATTGATAATGCATCAGCAGGATTTATACCGAGGTTAAATGGATATCAGTAGATCATCCTGTGCGTAAGTATAATGTCAAATAAGTATGGTAAATGTACATACCTTTCAAAAATTCCGACGCAAACATTCAAAAATCATCCGTTTACCGCAATTTTTAACAACAGCTACTATTTTTCTCACTTACGTCACGCCAGTTACTTGCGTACGATTCACCCCCTGGTAAATGGAAACAGGCACTGTGTTTCAATTTTCATATATTGATTTTTGTATAATTAAAATTGAAACGAAATATGAATAGGGAAATAAGATTTGTGTTTTGTTTCTATATTAGTACACCGAAAAACGATACAAAGAACTCAACTGTGTTGTGTTTTTGTTGTTGTTTTTGTTCTGGTTATAAGAAAATCGGAATATGAACGTATATGCGTTGATTCTTGTTTTTCGTTGTGTCGAATGCAAAATGAAAGATTCAGATCTAAGAATACGAACGCGATAGGAAAAGGGTACCATAAATCATTATCTTGTTGCGTTATAAGCGACGCGACTGTATCATCACATATAACCACACTAATCAATCATTGTTAAACATGTAAAAATATTTCGCAATAAATTGTAAAAACCTAACGTAGTTCCGGGAGAACAAATGTCAAGGATGGCATATAGGTGTAAGCCAGACTCTCGGTATGTACTGCACGAACTTTCCCTTTTACAGCTTTTCGGCGCGGCACTCATGTATATATCCGGGTTCCGCGTAACTTTCCTGAAATACAGGCGTTGTGTCAAGCACAAGTCAAACGTAACACGCATTTACGTAATGCATCGTTATTTCTATGTAGTTCTTATAATATAAAACTATCAAGAAACAATCGACTGCTGTGTTTGTGGTATTAAACCATTGATAAAAGGATGCCCATACAGTAGCAAGTGCGCATCGAGACTTTACGAAAAACAGCATTAATTAAAAAAAATATGAGAGAAAGTGTGGATTAAAGAATTACTGATATTAAGTTATAATTCATGTGTCCACCCCGTCTTAGGCCATGTCTGGCATATATAGTATGAAGTACATATTCACCCGTGTTACTTATATTATAAATAGAGGTCACAGATAGAACACATATATTGAATATTGAACTTATCACCGGATCAAGTGTGTAAGTGTGATTGAGGACAATGTCTGTATTTTCTTAAACCAGCACAAACATTATTGTTGGTTTAAAATTTTGATTGGGTTGCGGTTTAGCAGAGTGGGGAATTAAGACAGTCAACCAGTGCACTCTGTGATTGGTCTTGATTTTACAACGCACAGACTTGAAGCATTTGTGAAAACTTTCAGCAAAACCGTCAATCTCTTGCACGACGGTTACATTGTATGTGAGAGCAAGGAGAGACAATTCTGCGTGGAGATTGCAAAACCGTTCGCTTTAAGTAAAAAAATAAATCGTGTCACGTTTCAAGGTAAGCCGATACCAGAGCGACATTGGTTATGTGTAGCAAAGTCTTTAGGGCTGTTATGCAACTTAGGGTTAGAAAATATATTTGAGTCGCGCACTTAGAAAATTGGGTTTAATGCATGTGCGTTTAGTGTGAAGTTTGCACCGCCTAATCTGAGACGATTCTTTACTCCGCACATGCATTAGGCCCCATTTTTCTAGATCGATGCTCATTTCTAAAATGGGATTGTTTCTTCAAAAGTGGTTAGTCGAATCTACGTGTATTTAACAGATGTCTGTTAGCTGCTGCTGTTGTTGTGTCGTTGTTGTTTCGTGCTGACCATACACTGTTTCTGCTATTCCCGATTAAGCTATTGTTGTTTTTCTGTACTCTTTCAAACTCGTTAATCAAAGTTTTACAAGAACGAATCTTGCACAAGGATTGCGAACATTTCTTTTAAGGACCATTCCAATTAAATTTGGAAAACAAAATATGTATAGTTAAAAAGTATTTTAAGCCATTGGTTGTACCAACGACTCTATATTTCTGAAATTGTAATGGAAACATTTTGGTTGGACTTTACGCGTAAAAAACAACAACATCAAGGCCTTTTTTAACTGATATGAATTTTAAGTAACAAATATTCGTATTGGTTTAAACCTTGAAACCAATGCGGAGCAAATACGTTTAACAAAACTCGATTTCACGACCAAAATGTATTTAGCGTGTCCCTTTAGATAGAGTCTTAAACTGTAACTTCAAAATGCGGATACAACCGGCCAGCATAAACAGTTAATATTATATGTTAAAGACACACACCTTGAAATGAAGTACATGTTAATCAATACAGATATATGCAATTTAAAAGTGTGCAAAATTGTGATGAAATCTATAGCCTAGTTAGAAAGTAATTTATTTTTATTTTTTAAATTTTAAAACCGAAAGTAGGATTTCTATACATATAAGTCCATTTCGACAAACGCGATTATTTTTAAGTTTTAAAGCGTAAAAAGACGGATTTCTACCTTGTAACCACCAGATATATTCTAATTAAGATAGATTAGATAAAATCTATAGCCTAGTTAGCAAGTAATAGATTATTTTCAAAACGGTGACTCTTTTAAAACCGAAAGAAGGATTTCCAGACGAATACGTCCATTTTCGACATACGCGATTATTGTTAAGATTTTAAGCGCAAAAAAAGACGGATTTCTACCTTGTAACCACCAGATATATTCTAATTTGCATAGATTTAATATGTTTCTTATTTATACTTAAGTTTACTATGCCATTTTTTTTTCTTTCAAGGTGTGTGGCTTTAACATTTATAACGAATAAGCTGCGTCACAGCAAAAACCGTTCACGTTCTTTACCTAAAGTATTTGGAGACTTAAAGGGACGTGTTCACGGAACTTCGTATTTGAGAAAAATGCTATTGAAATTCACATGAAATTAATTGTCACACACACAAAATTAAAACGAACATTTTGGTGGATCTCGTTGAATCTATGTTACCATACTACATCTAGCGTTGAAATTTTGGCTATCGCTATAGGGAAGTTTTTTTTATGGGTTAACTTTATTTTACAAAATATTTTACGAAATATTCGTCGATTTTTGAGTGTTTATGGGGCTTTCAATATGCTTACTAACGAATCTATAATGTTTTAATAGGCTTTACGTATTGAAAGTCGAGGAAATCCAGTTGCATAACAAATTATGCCCTCTCCGGGATTCGAACACCGAACGATTAAAAACGCTGTGTTAGTACTACATGTATTTTCTTTATTACCGAGGAAAAGCGTAACAAACGCTTTATTAGTCAACCGATTTGGATGATGATTATCCATACATGTACCGATATTTAATTTTTTTTTTCACTTAGTCAGAAATGTTATTTCGCGTGTTAACACAAACTGTATACATTATTTTTAAATCTTTAGCAATTGTTTTGGATATCGTTTTTTTGCCAAACTATGAACAATTACTTTTAAAGCCTTATTATGTCAATCATTTGAAAATAATTAAGATTACCCCATCCCCGAATATAGCCGACGTACCTACCCTTTTGAAGATGTTAGTGACAACAAATGAAAACGTATTGTTTGCCTTATTAAAATTGTTATCTATGTATGCCATGTTTTTGTGCAGGAATGTAAACACCCTACGCCTAATCTATATCGCAATGTGGCCATATTCAAACGTCATGTCCATCAAATGTGCCAATAAATACTATACTATGACGATATGCTGGTAAATGATAGAAACACGGCAAAATAAAGCTTTAACTAATATAAGTTCACTATTTGCAACACTGAGTTCGTGTCAGTAGTTTCAATGTAGTGAATATGTACTTTAGAAACGTATCAACTTTTAAAGTGTTTTATGAAAACCGACCTCAGTTCCTGCTCTAACTACCGAGAGATGATAACGCTGTTGTCCATCCCAGGATAGGTATTTTAACGCATTCTGATAAACCGAATGCAAGACGTTGTAGACCCGCATATCCAATCAGCTTCCGAAATGACAGATTATGTACGGATCAGCTCACAAACCTGCGCGGGACTTGACTAAGAATAGGTGTTCGGCAGCGTGGATCGGCAGTCCCTTTGGAGATTACTGAAACACTAGGGAGGCCCAAAACGATACCAAAAACATAAGCAGGAAATCTTTTGAGGGGATAACCTGCAGAATTGTGCCTGGCACAGAGCTCAATGACGCTTTCGAAGTAAGAAACGGACTGAGGCAAGGCTGCTCAATCTAACCTTTCAGACTGGACCAACTATACACAGTGGGAAGAATGTATTAAGGACCAACGCATCCAAAACACACCCATAACAGACCAATGGGGAGACGCTGGAAGAGGAGGAAAGCTTTACCTATCTTGGCCGTATCCTGGAAAACCATGAAGGAACGGATGCAAACGTCAGATCCAGGATCGGTAAGGCACGAGAAGCCCTCCATCAGCTGAAAAACCTCTGAAAATCCAGCGAGATAGGCATCACCACCAAGATCAATAGTACCGTGAAACCAATGCTATTCTAAAGAGCAGCGACTTGAAAACTAGTGCCACCACAAATTAAAAAAAAATCCAGGTCTACATCAACACATGTTTAAGAAAGATTCTAGAGATCGGCTGGCCAGATAAAATATCACCAACGAAGAACAATAGAGAACAACAAAACAGCAGCCCGTTGAAGACGCCATCCTCCAAGGACATTGGCGATCGATAGACCACACCCTTCGCAAGCCTGTGTTCAATAAATGAATAAATCTATCACAAAGAACCCCAAAGCAAATAAGAAGAGATCAAAGTCTAGACAAACCTGTTGCCGAGAACTTGATGCAGAAGCCTAGCAGATGGGTAAGACAGGGCGACAGCTGGAGGTATTAACACAGAACCGAGAAGCCTGAAGAAGCGAAGAGGAAAGATGAGATGAGAGCGACTGTTGAGAAACATATCTAAAGCCTATACAATATGCCATTATAGGCGTGACATGTTTGACGTTACACACAAAAACATATAAAGACGTAATGAAAAACCTTAAAATAACGTCGAACTTTGCCTCTGTGTCAGCCATATTAGAACTATTGTAGGATCCAAAAAGCTATCGAGCACGTGAAGAACGGTTAGTCTGCAGGATCTGTCAGGATATCGTTAGAAGCGCTGAAGGCTGACGTTGAGACTTGAAACTACTCTACTCTTTTTAACAAGATATGGAGAAAAAAAAAGAGATACCAACAGAGTGCAAAAGAGGCCATCTCATCAAGCTCCCCAAGAAAGCCGACCTCAGTTCCTGGTCTAACTACCGAGAGATGATAACGCTGTTGTCCAACACGGAAAAGTATTTTGACGCATTCTGATTAACCGAATGCAAGACGCTGTAGACCCGCACATCCAACTAGCTTCCGAAATGACAGATTGTGTACGGGTCAGCTCACAACCCTGCGCGTAATTCTTTATCAATCCCGGGAGTTGACTATGAGAAGGTGTTCGACAGCGTGGATCGATAGTCCCTTTGAAGATTACTGAGACACTACGGAGGGCCATAAAAGATCCCAAACATAAGCAGAAACTCTTTTGAGGGGATGACCTGCAGAATTGTTCCTGGCTGAGAGCTCACCGACGCCTTCGAAGTAAGAAACGGAATGAGGAAAGGCTGCTCAATCTAACCTTTCAGACTGGGCAAACTATATACAGAGGGAAGAAAAATGTGTAAACGACCAACGAACCCAAAACACACCCATAACAGACCAATTGGGAGACGCTGGAAGAGGAGGAAAGCTTTACCTATCTTGGTCGTATCCTGAACAACAATGAATGAACGGATGCATACGTTAGAACCAGGATCGGTAAGGCAAAAGAACCCCTACATCAGCTTAAAAACCTCTGGAAATCCAGCGAGATAGGCATCACCACCAAGATCAATAGCATCGTGAAACCAACGCTACTCTTAAGGGCAGCGACTTGTAGAATTAATGTCACCACCAATAAAATATCCAGGTAAACATCAACACATGTTTAAGAAAGATCCTGGAGATCCGTTGGCCAGATAAAAGATCGCCAACGAAAAAGTATAGAGAAGAACAAAGCAGAAGCCAGTTGAAGACGTCATCCTTCAATGACATTGGCGATGGATATGCAAGCCTGTATTCAATACACAAATAAATCTATCACCTGGAACCCCACAGCAAATAGGAAGAGATCAAGGTCTAGACAAACCTGGTGCGAGAACTTGATGCAGAAGCCAAGCAGATGGGTCAGACACTGCGAAAGCTGGAGAGACTAACACAGAACCGAGACGCCTGAAAAAGGCGAAGAGAAGAGATGAGATACGAGCAACTGTCGAGAAAAATATCTAAAACCTATACAATATGCCAGTATAGCCGTGACATTTTTGACGTTTACACTCAAAAACATATAAAGACGTAATGAAAAACCTAAACATGACTGCAAGCTTTGCCTCTATGTCAGCCATATTATAACTATTGTACAGTCTTCGAACAATTTACGTTCGGATATTCCTGGTACAGGCCGTGATATAATACAACGTCTATTTACCAGAGAAAATATAATCAATAAGGAAATATGTCGCGCTAAAGGTTTTTAAAAAATGATTTGCAAAATGTGTATTGGTTCTCTAGTCAATAGATGTTCAATTGAACATATATCAACCAGAGAACCAATACACGATTGTAATTTTTTAAAATAATAAATCCTTTAACGCGACATATTTCCTTATTGATAATTGGTTTTTTATGTCGTGTTTATTCGTGCAACACGTGAGCTACATATTTCAAAAAGGTGAAATTTTCACAAAGAACACAAGATTTGTTCGCCATAAAAAAACTCAACATAAGTATTATAAACAACGAGAGCGCCGATGGCGTTGAAATTGCAATAAATAAACTTCGAGTACTGCGTATCGGTGGGTACGACGTATCGATGTAATCCGAAACATGCCGAATATCTGCCACAAAACGTCTTAGTTCCTGTGCCGATTGTTTACAAGTTTTTTTCCCACTGTATTATAAACAAAAATATCCGGTAAATGGTCTATCTATGGGTAAGTAGGTTCTCTTTTATAACGCAATACGATGTCATTTACAAAATCGTGCACAGTTGCATGAGTTTTGTTAAGGATTGAGAAAGTAATTCACGATTTTCGATGTTTTAGAAACATGCCATTGTAAAATGACGTCACATGGTGATGCGCGTGTTAGACGGTGTTGAATTTTTACATATATGGGCTACTACGATTACGATTACTCGCTCAAATTTCATAGATCTAGCAGTCAATTGATACAGAATGTTGTTTTTTTTCTCGAATATTTTACGTGCGTGTTCCAATTATTATGTTTTTATTTCCAATTTCCCGCCATCACCCAATTCTAGCTGAAGAGAAGTCGATGTATAATTTGTTAAAACTATACTGATATAAGAGGACTAGAAGGTCAAAGTTATTGCTAAGTTGTTGTCGTTGAAAACTGTATTAATTTTTATATTATATTATTTTGTTATTGTTTTTATAAAATGCACATATATCTTATATATCATACATACAATATGCAAACTAATGAAATAAAAGGTACAAAATTGAATGCACTTTGTTTAACTAACAATTTTTCTTATCTAGTACACCAATGACAGGTCCGAACTTTATGCTAGTAATCTACAAAGCGGCTAAACATTAATACACCGATACGCAGTTCTCTTCATAACAAACAAAAGTGCGTCCGACCGTAAGCAGAACCATGCCGATATCAAAGGTGGTTAGCGTGTGGCTATGATATTAATAAGTGAAAACATCATTTTGAATGATAAATAATCATATTATAACGAAAAATTAACTTTTCTGAAAAAAAATATTTCACTATCAAATATATATATAACAATGTATGCAACTCAAAATCACCCCAAACGGGGTGCATCGCTTTGAACAGCCATATCTTCATCAATTGTGCAGCGATTTTCACGATCTCGGTCTTATTCAACGCAGAAATAAATTTCCTTTCTGGACATGTATATGTCTTGCAATATTTTTACAAATGCTGGGTCAACTTTTAACAAATAACACGATACACAACACGCATGACCCAGTTGACTGAATGAAAATCAAAAAGGCTATCAAAAAGTTGTTTTTTAAGAATAAGTACAAATAAATGAAACAATAAGTTATGAAATATTGCAGAACACCCTATATCAATCGTAAAATCAGAAACACGTATCAAGGGAGCTTGGTATTTTGCAAGCAAGTACATGCCCGGATTTAAATGTTATTTCTGATTTGCTGGACATGTATTTATGCTCTTTAATTTGGAAAAAATAGTTCCCCACAGATCTGTTCGTTGTTTGTTTATTGAAAAGATGAAGTAAATATTTCTCATAACTATTACATGCTCCTTAAATATATTTGCACTGGGCGGTAATTAACGCCATCATTACATAATTATTATTAACGAGACTGAACGACTTTATATATTCGGAAGCTAAGGTCAAATTATATCTTTTTTTTTCTTGTTTTGTTTGTAACTTCTCATTATACTGTTGCGATCGCTTGATTTGCATTGAAGCAGAAATGAAACATAACACCTATAGACAACCTTGGTCGGTGAAATTTTCTTAGACAAAATGTTTACTAAGAATTTATATTCTATGTTTATTGTTTTTACTATATCTATGATATTTTTTCAGTTTTTGTCTAACAAAACGTAAAAGTTTCTTAGAATTTTCTATGATTTGCCGGATTTGAATAAAAAAGTTAGAAACCTTTAGACCTGTCTTAAACGGTTGTCGGCTCTTTCGGCACCTAACTTTTTCGGCCCCTGTTTTTTTTCAGCCTCATTCGGCTTATATAAATGGCTGCGTTTTTTTTCGTATGCTTTTTAGTGAGACCCTCGCTTTTGCCAATTACAGAATTGTTTCACGATCGAAATTGGTTTTATTTTCTGTTGATAGATAGATGTTATATCGAAATGTGACTGGTAGCCAGTCTATATAGTTATACAAGATTTATGTCCCTTTTGTACTCTTCGTAATATATAAAGTAATCATCATGGTAGCCGCCTAGTGGGAATTTTCTAGCCGGAAAACAGAAAAATACTGTTTCCGACCTCCGATCGAAGATTGATCAACGCGAGAAGAAAGATGGCAGAATCGTCATTCACACTGCCTAGTTCGCTGAACTTCACCGACGGCACTGTGACGGAGAACTTCAAGAATTGGAAGCGGGAATACGAAGTCTACATGACGGCAACCGGCTCTAACAGAAAGGACTCTAAGGTGCGTGTCGCAATACTTCTGCACTGTGCAGGACCAAATATCCTTGAAAGGATATATGATCAGGCAACGTGGGAAGTCCCGAGTCACAAAGACGACCCCGTCAAGGCTCTACAAATGATAGAAATCTATTGTAACCCCCGCAAAAATGAAGTTTTCGAATCGCACAGATTCTGGTCAACGCCTGTCCAAGAGCCGTTTGACAATTTCTTAACAGAACTTAGAAAACGAGCCTCAACCTGTAACTTCAAGGACACAGACAGAATAATCCGTGATAAGAAAGTATTTACCACATCGGGTAAATTACAAGAACTATTACAAAGAGAAGACGAGCTTGATTTAAAAAAAGCGGTAAAATTGTGTCGAGCATATGGACAATCATTGAAACATGATCAGGAAATAAGACAAAGATATAAACAAAGTACAGCAAAGTACAGCCAGACCAAAACGAACACTGTGCGAAACAAAACAAGCTTCCAACCAATATAAAGAAGTGAAACTCCAGCTGCTGGAGCAGTATTGAATTTTCATTAAAAACAATTAGTTGGTCCTTTATTTAAGGCAAGTGACCGATTGCCCAAACATTACAAAACAGCACAATAACAGCTTCCAACCAAGCCGCAATCACAGCCGTGTGATTACTGCGGTAAACTCCATGCGCCGAAAAAGGAAGAATGCCCTGCATGGGGCAAGAAATGTTCCAAATGCGGACACATGAATCATTTCCAAGCAAAATGCAGAACTAATATTCACATGGTTTAAAATGAAAATGCCGAACTTGAAAGAGATGAATTCTGGTTAGCACAATTTGACTCTAGAACCCGAGTAATAGCTACAATGGTAGGTAATGACTGTAATGTGAAATTTCAAGTCGACACAGGTGCTGATCAACACGATTAACTAGAAATTTGTGAGCAAATCACAGGTCAAAGGTAACGCGTCTACACTAAGAATGTGGAACAAAACGACGATGAAACCACATGGTGAAGTGACACTTCCTGTAAAAAATCCAAAAACTGACAATATTTATGATATCAGATTCATCGTTGTCCCGAACGACTTCCAGAAACTGTTAGGGTTGAAAACGGTGCAAGAAATGAACCTGATAAACATTAACACAGATGCCTTTGTGGGGAAAGTTGAGAAAGATCTTGGTGATCAGGGGGCCGTTTCTTAGAACAACGTACGTTCAAAAAGCATACGTGAGTGCAAAACTTATAGCTAGTAGCGTTTCTATAAACGTAAAGTTACGTTTACCGTAAGTTTGCACGTAAAGTTACGGTTGCTCAAAAGCTCGCGTAACTCAGTTATTTTACGTAAATATGGCGGCGTATGCAACGATTTTTCGGAGAACCGCATGTTTGCATCGAAGTTATAGGGAATAATGGTGCCAATAAATGTTTTAGCCAACGAAATCTACGAGCGCAACATCATTTTAGTTAATTTAAACCTTATCTATATTTAGATCTTACTATATGGCAAGGCATGGGAAGATACTGTAACGGAAATCCTGCGTTGATTGTGCAGGATCTATTGTGTACGATTGTGGATTGGAGTTTTGCTAAAAGAGGAATTTTTACATGTTCGAATCGATTGTTGTTATGATTTGTTCGTTTTTCCTTTTGACAATTCATTCATTTTTCGTTTTGGACAAGGCTTTACCCATCACAAGACAAGTTGAACTCAACGAATGTGACGTTTGCTGAGTGATAGAATTGATTCATTGTAATCATGGGTAAAAGTTTACTTTTTTGTAAAAAATTATGTATTAGCATTGTATAATCTACGTGTTTGTTAACAGTTGCATTGATATAATACTGCTGTGTCCATGAATGACAATTATACAGTAATCTATGCTAATATTGATTGATATGCCAACATCGCTTCTAATACATGTGTATATGGTTGTCACTTTATTGTTGATTGGCACATTTACAGTTTAAGCAGAAGGTCAGCGTCAAGATCTATTTCTTTGGAAAGAATATCATGCATTTATCATTTTGTAAAAACTGCGTAAAATATACTTTACTGTAGAGACTGTTGGAAACAACCAGTCGACAGATTCTCTCAGTCGAGTTAGATTGGTCTTTGTCCGCTCTGATACTTATTTGGTTAGATTGGTCTTTGTCGGCTCTGATACTACTTGAAAGTTCCCTGGGTACTCTTAAGTATACTACAATATACCCTGGGTACAGAAAATATACTAAAACGACCCAGGAATACTTTTGCTAAATCTGCCGTTGTTGACTCTATTTTCAAATAAATTATTTTTATGTTTATATTCTGTGAAAGGGCCTCAGCGATGATATTAATTATTAACGAAACTCATACTCAAAAAAGCATACTGAGTTAGGTTTTGTTCAAAGAGGATTTTGTTTGGTATTCAGAAGTGCGTTTTATGACAGATTTTAGGCGGAATAAATCTCTGGTACAGCCTTAATATTGATCAAGTGCATTTTAGTGCACATGTATTTAGTATTTTTCTTACCCAGGGTACATTGGAGTGTACTTAAGAGTACCTCAGGTACTTTAAAGAAGTACCGGGCCAACAATGACCAGTCGAGCCCCAGTTGTTTAGGCGCTGCAATTATTATCTGGAAGTAAAGGTTAAGGCTCACACAATTGGCTAACTCGGCAATGGTTATTGTTGAAAAATGTATCCACAAACAGTTAATTAATATTACTTTTAATTGTCTAATACATTCCCCAAATACTGTCACCGGTAATTACTTTTTTTAAATCCTACAGAATAATAACAGCTTAAACTTAAGTTATCTGAATATTCATAATGGCTAATTTTAAAGAAGGTTTGAAAAGTTTTGACTGTTGAAGTAAATTTACTGAAAACATGTATCGAAATGTACCAAATATGTCATTTTATACAAAACCTGTAAAAATACTAGGACTTTTAAACCAATGAGATTTGTTTTTGGTAAGTTACACATGTAAAATGCATACAGTTTTATTTTTTATTATCAGATTTCATCTGTAATCAATATTGATATCATATTAATGGCAAAACTTTGTTGTTTCTGTATGCTTTACAATCATTTTTCTTAGTTTTTAGTTTTTGTACAAAGGTAACTTAGAACACAAACCATGGAGACAAAATAAAATCAATTCATTTTGTTTTATATATGGTATCATCAACATTCAAAATCTTTTATTTTATTATTATAAATGCAGTTGCCATGAAAAAGGTGTCAAATTGTAATCAAGGTAATTGTTAATCTTTACTGTCTAAAATATTTAATTTCTAATTTTAAGATTATTTTTTTGTTTCCTATAAACCATATGGACACATTAAATGCAATTTGATTGATATGTTCAAATAAAAATTGTTATGTCATAAGAAGTTATTTTAATTTAGAACCTTTTTTCTTTATAGGTTTTCACACAGATTGACAAAAAAACTATCAACAATCAATTTTATTTTCAACTATCTTTGAACACATTTCTTTAAACTCTATACTGTGTTTTTGTACATACAGTAATGTCCATTTATACCATTTAAAGTTCTATAATAACACTGTAAACATTGCAAAACCCACTTTATTGTATCTTATATTGTGAAAAGCAATGCTGCAAATTTTCTCTTTTTTTTTAACATTCACTTATTTTATACAATTTTTTGTTCGGAAAGATTATAATAAGATATACTGTCTTCATTATTATTAATAACTGTATTTTTTAATGTTTTAAAAGCATTAACTTGTACAAATAAATAAATAAGATATACAATAGACAATTTTTGTATTTTGTAAAGCATTTACTACCATTGCAATCAAATGACTTAAACAATTCCATTTTTTTGTTTCTTCACTTTGAACACCATATTTACGCATAATATTAACATTAATTTATTTGTCAAAAACATAACGTATAAGACAATATAAATTCAAAAGAAGTTGTTTGTTTTGCGCTAAATAAAGCTTCTTGCGGACAAGTATGGTAGCAGTGTATGTGTTCAAAAATCAATTGAAAAAAAACCTAATAGATTTGAACTGAAAAAAAAACAGATTTAACATATTCTCATAATTATGTATCTTTCCAAAACACATGAAAAACGATTGAATAACACAATTTTTACAGCTTTTTTTAGAAATTGTAACAGAAATTTAATTTCAAGTATATGGGCACATAATTTTAATAGCATAAGTATTAGGAACTTGCAAGAATAAATTGTGTCATCATGACATGATTCAACCTACAGTACACTATGATTCAAGTAAAATATAATTTCCTGAAAATAGGAACATTTAAAAATGGTTTGCTTTCTCCCTGTGTTTTGTTCATATGTACATTTAGTCAGATGTGTAGAATTGTTTCATGAATTTAAATTGATGCATTAGTTTCCATTAGTGAATGGTATTATGTATAATTATATTATGCGTGACTGACCATTTTCACAAATATTTCAGTCATGTTGGTAAAGCATGTTAAGTGATTCAGGTTATATTAGTGCCCGATTGTCATACCAGTGACCCCATACCAATGACCCAGGATAGATCCCAATTTCTCACATTTTGTATTAAGAACTAACCACAACTGGTATATATATATGCAATCCATGCATTTTTAAAATATTGATCAAAAAAATATAATATGTGTAGCAGCATAGTTTATGATTATTGCAAATGCCGATTGTCGCAAATGAAATGAAGCATTCATGGACAATGTTGTCGCTAATTTATCACAGAAAAAAAGATTCTCATTTTAAATGAATTTATGAGTAAAAATCTGTTGAGTTTTTTTTTTAATATTTGGCACACAAGTATAAATATAAACATGGTAAAAACATGATGTTGATTGTTATAAAACTATCTAGAAATGCGACAAGTGAATACAAGTTACAGAGACCTTTGTTAATACAAATGTACTTCTAAAACCATACTGTTCTGTACATTCCAAATTATTAATCAGTAAATGAAATTATAAAAATACTACCTTCTTTACAGAGGACATTGCTGATGTTCTTCTCATGATAGGACATTCAATTTGTAATTCAGTGACGCACTAAACATAATCAAAGATACCCTTCCAGTAAATTGAATTCCTGTCAGGAAACTCCTTGATTATGTTTCTGTAAATTCAGAAATTCCATCAATTCCAGTTTGAAATATAGATCTATCTGACTAACCTTTCGTATCAGATTTTTTTCAGTAAGAATCATCTCTTCTGTTTTAACAAAGAGCATATCCAGCACAACAAAGAATGGCCACACTTAATTTTAAAAGAATCCAGAGACTGCACTTTGTTTACAGTTAACCTAGTTTTCTCATCGCAATTTCGCAAACACGGGAAAGAACTGTGCTCTTCATAAGGTACTTCTTCAATATAAATGTATAAATATTTAGTCTACCGAAAGTTTGTTAGAGAAAGCAAATGAAATCAACTTAATGAATTTCTTCAAATGTTTTCTATAAGGTCCGCGCAATCACAAGACTTCTGTTTAGAGATTATTCTAGCATAGCAACTAAGTTTTACCCTACGTTCGGTTTATAGAAACGCACTTACGCATTCAGAAAAACATACGTAACTTTATACGTACGTAAATATTTGTCCGTAAAGTTACGCATTGTACCAGAAACGGCCCCCTGGTGAAGCTAAGCTCTACGTAGAAGAAGATGCCAAACCACTTGTTTTGCCAGCACGAAAGATACCAATCGCCATCCAAGGCCAAGTGAAACAAGAACTTTACAGCTTGTAGAAAGAGGTATTCTTGTTCCAGTCGAAGAGCCGACCGAATGGGTGAACAAGATGGCCATGGAACGAAAATCTTCCGGGAGCCTGCGTATCTGCTAAGACCCCCAACCTCTAAACAAAGTGCTAAAAAGAGAGCGGTACATACTTACCACATTTGATGATGTCTTGCCAAATCTCAACCAGGCACAGAACAAGTTGTTCACCAAAATGGATGTCAAAAAAACATTCTGGCATGCGCGATTAGACGAAGAGTCGAGCAAGCTCACAACGATGATAACCCCTTTTAGACGATTCCGATGGTCAAGATTACCATTTGGGCTATGTGTATCAAGTGAGATCTTTACGAGAAAGCTAAACGAAGCTTTGAATGTTCTTGAAGGCATTTTTGTGATCGCAGATGATATCATCGTCGTTTGCTGCGGTGAAACAGAACAATCAGCAAAGTCGGACAATGACCGTAAACTGAAATCACTTTCAAAACGATGCTCAGAACAGAACATTATTCTGAATGAAGAAAAGACGGAGGTTGGAAAAGAAGTGATCTTTCATGTACACAGAATAACAGACAAAGGTGTTTTACCCGATGAGATCAAAGCGAAAGCCATCCAAAACATGCCGAAGCCGAAAAATGTCATAGAGATTCGACAACTCTGCGGACTAGTGCAATACATTAGCAAATTTATACCTGATCTTGCGTCGACCTTGGAGCCCATTCGTCAACTAACGCGTAACGATGCCAAGTGGGAATGGACAAATGAGTGTGACAAAAGCTTAGAAAGAAAGCGCAAATCACGAGCGCACCAGTTTTGGCGTACTTTGATCCTGAAAAAGTAGTCGTGCTGCAAGTGGACTCATCGCAACACGGACTTGGTGCATGTCTTCTGCAGGATGGACATCCTGTGGAATTCGCCTCGCGTGCTCTAACTCCCGCTGAGCAAAAATGGGCGCAAATCGAAAAAGAAGCGCTAGCCATTCTACTAGTATATGGACTGACGCGATTTGACCAATACACCTTTGGAATCAAAGTTGTAGTGCAGAACGATCATAAACCATTAGAGACTATTTTGAAAAAGCCTTTGGGCCAAGCGCCAAAACGACTTGAAGATATAATTATGAAACTCCTGAGGTATGACATCGAGTTCCAGTTTGTGAAGGGCTCAGATCTTGTGATCGCGGACGCTCTGAGTCGTGCATACCCAGAATCAAAGGAAAATGAAACTGCAGATCGGTTGGACATTCGAAATGTCAAAAATGGTGCATTCGACCAGTTTCCAGATGCAAGAATTCTGGAAATCAGACGTGCAACAGAAGAAGATTCGTCAATGCAAGAGCTTCAGAACTTGATAATCACTGGATGGCCGAGGAAAAGTGACATTAGTGCTGACCTTAGACAATATCACCCTTTCAGAGATACTCTCAGTGTACAAGATGGAGTGATCTTCAAAGGTGAAGCAATAGTTATTCCAAAAGGCCTGAGGAAAGACATGCTGCAAAGACTGCACAAAGCACATCTAGGTTATGATAGTATGGACAGAAGCGCCCGCGGAACGATATTCTGGCCGGGTTTGAGAGCAGAACTGAAAGAGTTCACGAAAAACTGTGTACAGTTTGAGGACAGAAAACCTTCCCCTAAACAAGAACAATTGAAACAACATAGTGATGGACTACGACCTTGGGACAAGGTCGGATCGGACTTGTTCCAAATACAGAACAGATTATATCTCGTCGTCGTAGACTACCACACCAGCTTCATCGAAGTGGATCTTCTGACAGCAGCAACCAGTCAGCAAGTGATTGACAAAATGAAGAAACACTTTGCTAGATTCGGAATTCCCACAGAAGTGATAACCGAAATGTTCGTCATCCAAGGTATTGCTTGTGTTGACTAAGCAGTATTAAGAAATATGAATGCATTTAAAAAGACTTATAAAAGTGGACATCCCATACGCTAAAATGCTGCCGACAGTTAAGACCTCTCGTAATATCACATATGCGTGACACCTTTGTTCAACACCAGGTTGTCGCTGAAGAAACGCTTATCTCTCTTAGCAATATGAATATTCTTGTTTAGTTTCGTTTCAGTTGTTATTATTTACTGCAATGATATGACTTGAAATAATTCAAACTCCAAGCACGTACACAATAATTAGGTATATCAAATAGTGGAATAAATTTACGAGCCGTAGTTTGTTCAACTCTGTTCTTATACGCATAAAGGCAGCGTGCACCTGTTGCGAAAGAAAGGCTTTTTTGACCAGATATATTACAATGTGGTTGTATATCATCTGCTTTCGGTCTATGTCTTAATCATGCTTCCTAAAATTCCTCGTTGATATTTAATTGTTGCGGTGACGAGTCTGCTTGTTCAATGTATGGTTTATTACAGATGCAGTTTTTTTTAATTGCCTGTCTATACTTTCGATACTTTAGTTTTAGTTTCTCTCTTTTTTAACGCTTTAAACAAAATTACCGATAATATCAACATCAAGACTCTTGTTTCCGATAATTTAATGATTTTTCTCTTATGTTTGTATTTTCGTACACTGTTCCTTTGCTTGTAAGTGCGTAATTATGCTTAGACATTAAATTAAGTTTGATTTGTTGTGCATGGCCAACCACACATACAGGTAGATGTGGATTTTTCATTCAACAATTTAAAGATTATTAAATTAAACGAATAATGTATTTAAATGGAAACCAAAACGCAACAATAACTTTAAGTAAAATATCGTTAATTTAAGAAAACAAATCTGACAAACCCCACGAAATTGTCAAGGGCAAGGCATTTAAGGGAACGTCTATTAACTGGAAAACATCGTTTACGCCTCAACACTCACTTGAAACTTTGCATCGCAATTCTGAAGTATCATACTCTCTTGTGTGAGTAATGACTGTACTTGTAATACGTGGCAATTAATATTTTGCAGTCAAATGTAGACGTGAACGAACCGTTGGTCGCTACGATTATTTGGAAAGATTAATATTTGTTTAGCCATGCAACATTAAGCATACATATTTTCAAGCCTTCACAGCGCCAATGTATTTTTAAAAAACATATTAAAAAAGCATTTACATTTTTCTTTATTCTTCTCAAGGATTAATAATAGATTTCTAGGTATGATTGCCCACAACGACCCGATCATATGTATAAAAGGAGACTGGTTTTGAATTGTTTATGCCACTGCTCTAACGTTAGTTTAAACTTGCGTGATTGTTCAGAGACACAGCGTTAAAAGGAGGCGTTAACAGTCAATTCTACGAACGTAAGTTCTTTTTAATATTTTGGCTGTATCGTGTATTGCTTTATACGGTGTTTGTTTGTTTGTTTTTAATCAACGTTGCAATATTGTGCTTCTTTTTGATTCGATTAACATTTCAAATTGGTATAAATTTATTCATGATTTCATAAGTATTGTTCATGACATCGTCGGTCATAACAAACCTTCTTGATCACTTTCAAGAAATCAATTAAAGTGACACATAAATAATCATCGCTATTTTAAACAAACTTTAACAACAACAACAACAACATATGAAAATAAAGCTTAGTTATATTTACCAATTTAAATAAATCTTTTTAATTGGACTATTTTTCAACAATGTTTTTTTTCCACTCTTATAGAATTGAAATTTTTGATTCATTATTTCACAATGAAATTTAAACATCATTTTCGATCAGTTGTTGTTACTTGGACAATAGATAGCAATTATGCGAGAATGATTTCGATTCAAATATGATATTATATTTTTTATATTTCATCTAAATTGTTCTCTATCGGTGCTTATTGCTATTGATGATTGTGTCTGTGTGCCTTTTTGAAGTCGGACGTAATAATATTGGATCAATTGTTATTGGTATAATATTGTTTTTAAGTGTTTTAAGTCGGACCGATTTATTGTCATCCATGGTTAAATGGCATCACTTCATTTTAAGAAAATGAGTTTAACTCCAGTTAACGCTAGAGCAAATTTGGCTTGGTACAAACGTAGTTTTCATGATTCCGATAAAAAAACATCACATGGTATCAGCTACATAGGGCATGACGTTTATGATGCATTTATAAACTGGCAAGAAGAAATCCTTGCATTATGGATAATCAAGAATTTCATTTCAAGGGTTGTCAAATAGACAAACTAATACGGATATTGATAGGACCCATTCAGTACATTATGAAAACACACATACACATACATATATATTGTGTAAAACATTAAACCGTATGTATGATACACTTTATTTCGAAGCTCAAATAGCCCCAATGGAGCAAAAAGGTATGTGCTTTCTAATTTCATTATCACATGGTACTTTTTTGCAAATACAGTTGATTTAATACAGTTGAAAATGATAAAAGACGTTCCTCAAACGATATAAAAAAGTTAATGCAAATCGATGGCAACTTCTAATGGGCAAAAATAAATGTTTGTTAATTAATATATTATATAAATAATATGTATTAATTTTGGTCCGATCTCTGAAAATTTGGCGCATTCTTCCGTCAATCACAATACACAAAAAAACATAATGATCCACTTGTCTGAATCTATGCAATCAAAGCATCGAAATATGGTTAACTTGTCACGGTGGGCGATAGTGATTTTAGTCGAGCTTGATTTAAAACCAGTGTTGTTTAGCTCGATTATACATTGAAATACATTATTATTAAAGGGGCCTATTCACGTTTTGGTAAATTGACAAAATTATAAAAAAAATGTTTCAGATTCGCAAATTTTCGTTGTAGTTATGATAGTTGTGAGGAAACAGCATTATTAAACATTTACCATGCTCTAAAATATCCATTATATGCATCTTTTGACCATTTAAAAACCTGAAAATTATAAAGCATTGCAACGCGAACCAATTGAATGATTTGGAGAGTTTTGTTGTTGTCGTTATATTTTGTGATGCTACGAGGTTTGCTTATATAAAGTATAAAATACATCACTCATTGAAAGAGCGCGGATGGCCGATTGGCCTAGACGATAGACTTTTACTTCAGGGGTCAGTGGTTCGAGCCCAGTTGAGGGTTCCCCTTTTTCTTTCTTTAATTGTATTTTTTTACTGGAGCTTTTTAGATCAAATGTTTTCATTTATCAATATAAAGATTTTAATGACACACTTCAATACATGCCGAAATCTGTGAAAAGGCCCCTTTAAATCAATGTACACAGTATTTACAAATATTGAACATCAACCTCTTTTTACGTTAAGTTTGAAATACAGATATTTTAACAAATGCCATTTTGCAGTGACCATGCTGAGCGTTGTTTTCGTAATTGCCGTTCTGGCGGTAGGTGGCACAACAGCACACGTGGCGGTGACAACAGCACCCCCGGCGGTGACAACAGCACCCCCGGCGGGGGTTAGCACAACAGCACAACAGGCAGGTAAAAAATGCAGAGAAACATTTTAAAAATCGGCATTGAATAGTAATAATGGCGAGGTTTTCAAATGCCTTTTGAACCACGCCCACAACTATCAGCACGATTTTGGATCGACCAGGCTGAACTTTTAAAAATTGATAAAACACTAACGGAACTTATAAGTTTTTACGGTTAAAAATTAACAACTTATTTAAGTTGCACATACTTAAACATGACCACTGACTATCTGACTTGGTATCAAATGAGTCTCTTTGAAAAATCTTTTTCACATAGTTCTATTAAGACCCTATAATCTCCGATTTACGTAGTAAATAATTGAAGTTTACTAATTACTAGAGTTGCGACAACTTAAGGGTTTCGCGGGATTGAATAAGTGGGGACTAAAAAATGTGGGTACGAAAATGTTGAGTAAAAAAAATGTGGATACGAACATTTTGTGTACGAAAAACATTTGGGTACGAAAATTTTGGTTACGAAAAAATGTGGGTACGAAAAGTTTGGGTACGAAACAAATATGCCAAAAATAATTTTGGTACGAAACAAAAATGGGTACGAAAATTGTGGGTAAGAAAAAAATGTGGGTACGAAAAAAAAATTGGGTACGAAAATGTTGGTTCCAAAAAATTTGGGTACTAAAACAAATGCGTACGAAAAAAATTGGGTACGAAAAATTTTGGGTATGTATTTTTTTTATTAGGAAAGATGGGGTAGCTGTAAGTATACCGGGGTACCCAAAAGTATCATTTGTAAATCGGTGTACGGTGAAGTATACTTCAAAGTACCCGGGGTACGTGGAAGTAGTACCCGGGGGGAACTTGACCCATTCAGCTTTAGTACATATACAAACTTGTACAAAATGTCATTAAAAGTACGGAAAATGTGTTTTATATATTGTCAAAACGAAACCAGCAAGTAGTTAACATTTACCAATAGGCGTCGTAGGTGTAGGTTGCGTTGACTGTGCAGGTGGAGTAAACCATCCATCTAAAATAAATATAAATACATAGAGATATTAGCTTTTATATGCTATTATGTTTAACGCGACCGTTAGTACTCAAATGGGCCGTGAATAGATCGTAAGTAACGGATTTTTTTTTTCAAACCCCTAGCATTCACATAAATTTGAAAGGTGCATGCACACTGTCTTGATAATTACATTTTCAGTTTGGTTTATTTCGAACAAGTTGTGGTAACGCCGAGTTTCCTCCGATATTGACACTTTCATTATATAAACGATACAATCACACCTATAAAGCACAATATAGAAATACCATTTTTGAATCTAAACCAAGGACTTAAACAAAGGTATAAGTTGTTACGATTATCACTAAACACTTTGACAAGAAGATCGACTACTGTCAAGTTCATGGCCATTATATTTTACAAAATGTTACCTTGTTGACATGAATAAATAAGTATTCGGGAGTTGATACAACATTAATGAAAAATATTACCCCTTACATTAATAATGTTGCTGTAAACACTGATCATCCAGACTCCTCCGCATTTCTTGGTGCTTTCCCCGGTGCACACATGTCACATAATTACATTCATACTCGGGCTTACTCACAACTGGCTGCACGTTTCCACAGAAACACTCTTTGCCTTTCTACATAAGAAATTTGCACAAGTATTATTCCAAACGCATACGTTAAACGCATCGTGTATTGTCTCTTAGTATATAAAGGTTACAATATACCAAAAGATTTCCTTAACAAATTCAATGTAAAATCAACAACTTCAACGAAAAATAAAGTCAAACTTTTGCGCGTAGACACCCCCATACCCATACCTTTTCTTAAAGAGCATGCCAAGCCGAATGGATTTAAACAATAAAAAAGATAGGTCATGCAGTATGTAAGAAAGAACTCGACGCGAATCAACGGTCACTGTTTAAAGGCCACCTTTTTACCGGCTGATCTCCAGTTGATGAGGGTTTCCCGCCATCTGTCAAAATCTCATGTAGTCTCCAACCTATATGCAAAACACTGAATTTGTAGTATACAACAATGTTTTCCCTACCACATGCACACAGAAATATTCAAAAATAAAGTCATGGCAAGTGCACATACAGAGAATTGTGTCTTCAAATAAATGACGTTCCATTTTTTAGAGGGTATAGCAGTGAACACCAAAATGATTTAGTATATTGTAACCTAAAGGAGAAATATATTCTGATTAAAATGTGTTTTTATTGCATATTATTATCTTCCTATTCATATTGCACCAATATATTAAGTTTGGCTGGATTATCTGTCCATTTGGCCATTTTATATCATATTTTCACACGCTGGTGTTTTCCGTCCGAAGAAGGCGATTTTAGGCCTGTTAAAGCTTAAATGTCCCTTTAAGATTTAAAGCTGTTGTGTTCAATATCTGCAACAAAATACCAAAACAAACCAAATGGATAGGCACCTGGGGCTTATGGGGGGTGGGGAAAGAATGAATTTGTTAGATATTTTCACTCTAAGCAATTTTGATAATGTCTTTTTAGTGTGTTTTTTTTAAATAACCCCGAAAATGTCAATTTCAAAGCAAAAAAAAATCCAATTTCATCCAAAACAATAAACAAATTAGTAAAAATGAAAGATCAAAGATACTTTGAAGTGTAGAAATCAATAAGCTTCCAATAACTTTTTGTTGCGCAACAATAAAAGTGTGAAATCTTGAAAGCGCCTTGTCGCTCGGAGCCCCTTTATTTACCAGCAGAGCCAATGATATACTCTAACATATGATGTCATGGGTGCCTTTAAACTGCAGCAGATGGTCAATATGCACTGCCAGCTCTCATTTAGAGGTTCAAGAGAATACAAAATTTGATATTTTGGGGCAAAAAAAAAGTACTTTTGACTATTTGTATGGTGGCAATCAGGTGAAAATGGAGGTTCATAACCGAGCGAAAGAAAAAAATGCTCATGTTGGGGGTTTAGACCGGAAGGAAAGGTTAAAATGAACAAGATACATATATGTAGGCAAGCATTATAAGCTTAGCAATGAGGTTCCATGTACTAGCAGGGCCAGAAAGGAGCTCAGATCAATGTAGGCTTCCTGAAAGGGGTTTCTAGTACTTCTTCTGGGCACACAGCTTCACACAGAATTCTCAACACAACAAATATCATCGATCCATGTCACCTTTGTATGCAAAGACACGCGAATAAGGTCAATACTTCCCTTACATCACTGAATGAGAGAAGCATGTACCAAATAAAAAACAAAACTGGTTGCTGAAAGTGCCAAATTTTGGCAAAAAGATCCCTCTTAGGTAAATGATGAAGGGGACACTTGCTACAACAATCCTATGTTTAAGTCCGACGCGACATCCTTTCAAGCCAGAACATTAACAGTAAGCGCTATTGTGAGAAAACAATACCAAACACAAGCTAATTGTAGGGTTACAAGTAGCAAATTAACTCAGCTGTACTGCATACATGCTTAGGGAACAAGGATAAACCTGTTAAGTGCCAACTTCCGCTGCCAGCAAAGCACGAGCTTTACGTGTCGGGATGCGGAACTATATATTCAAACTGAACAGGGAATTGCACAACGGCAAGGGTTTGAGTGACCACAAACCTGATTATGGTGGTATTTCACACCTTAAGCATCATTAATATGCTTATTTGCTTGTGTACATGATAATAATTTAGTATTATTACCTGTTTTGCGATCAATAACCCTTATGAAGTGGCCCTCGGCTTAGTCGCAGACATTCCTCTACCTGAAAAAGTCAAAATAACCCAATTGAAATAGATATAAAATGAAAAAAACACATGCATTTATGTATTTTAAGTGTATTTCTATGAATAATATGAAGTGATAAAGCTTGTTATATTCATGATTGTACTAAATATGAAGGCTGGCTCAGCTAAGCATCTGCTGCACTGTCCAATCTGTAAAAAAGTCCGCCATTCCATATCGGTGAAATGGGGCTCTGTTTGAATGTTAATGCTTTACGCACAAGCTATTGTTACGTTACTGGATCACGGAGACCCAGGCGTTGAATTCTGACATCATGTAGCACATTAATGCTACACGGTCAACCAATATGCCTTTGAATTTAAGTTGGAAAGCAATTTAGCCCTTATTCGGCTATATAAGGGTGGAGGGTCAACTTGAAAAACAACTATTTTGGGTCAAATCATCTGAATTCATGCATTTAATGCACTTATAATCTTCTCTTTTGCTAAGAAATGACCAAAAATCAGCTTTCCCAGTCATATTTTGCACTTGCAGATGATATTTCATTTTTACCTAAAGTTAGTTTAGGTTACAATATACCAAAAGATTTCCTTAACAAATTCAATGTAAAATCAACAACTTCAACGAAAAATAAAGTCAAACTTTTGCGCGTGGACACCCCCATACCCATACCTTTTCTTAAAGAGCATGCCAAGCCGAATGGATTTAAACAATAAAAAAGATAGGTCATGCAGTATGTAAGAAAGAACTCGACGCGAATCAACGGTCACTGTTTAAAGGCCACCTTTTTACCGGCTGATCTCCAGTTGATGAGGGTTCCCCGCCATCTGTCAAAATCTCATGTAGTCTCCAACCTATAAGCAAAACACTGAATTTGTAGTATACAACAATGTTTTCCCTACCACATGCACACAGAAATATTCAAAAATAAAGTCATGGCAAGTGCACATACAGAGAATTGTGTCTTCAAATAAATGACGTTCCATTTTTTAGAGGGTATAGCATTGAACACCAAAATGATTTAGTATATTGTAACCTAAAACACATTTTTGCTCTCTATTCACCTCGATTCAATTTAACTGAGCTACTGACGCAAATTCTACGATGAAACACCGATAACCTAATTCCACAACTTTTCGCTGTATAGATGAACACGATTAAGGTAAACAGCACAAAAGGGTCAATGTTTCATTGTGCTAGCCAATCTTAAATAAATGAAACAAACCGTAATTTTTTTCCTGTACGAATCGCCAGAACAAAAATTGCCATCAAGTAAATGTGTATATCATAAGAAAAAGTCATCGATTATAGTAAACGTCCTTAAAATGAAATTATCCGGTAATGATTGAAGTAATGTATCAACTTTGTTATCATTATTTTGAACTGTTAATAACCTGTCTAAATGACTGCAAAATGCCGTCTTGTTGAAATGCCAAATGTTTGTCAGATCTTAAAAAGGGTGATCCAGCTCTAGCATAGAATAACAGATCGATCTTATTGCAAAAATGCCTCCGAAATGGTATTTCAAAGAATCATACGTCAAGACACATTTAACAACCTGCAAGGCGATGACCTGCGATTTGTCAACACATGTAGTATTTAAATATTAAAACACAATTATCACTTTCGTTTGCTCGCACTTATCTCGATAAAGTATTATCAATGGTATTTTTATGAATAATTACGTTATATGTCAAAGACGATTATTACTCGGGTGTTGGGCAGAATGATTCTCCTTTACCCAGTTCTTGAGAAACAATTGAAAGACATAATTTTAAATTCAGACTTAAAAACTTACCTAAATACGTTATACAAAATGATTCTGCACTGTTAAATTCCTCAACACGATTTAGAATCGCATGTAATTATCACATAATATGCGATTACAAATGCATAGTCGTACTCGTATATGTGCATTACACAACTTCTGTCAGTCTATAATAGACGGCAAACATGAAAATAAACTTACAGGAAGAAGGTTTTGGAAATTGATAAAACATAAAATCGGAAAATGAATTTCTGTATCGTTCACACAAACACAATCCGAAAGAAAAGCTTTCTTTTATCTAATGTTTGTAAACATTTTTCGCAAAATATTTGATATTGCATGTAGATCTCTTTTCTTTCAGACAAAAGTGCTGGCTGTAGAGAGCGGGGTAAGTAAATATTTAAAACATTACAGTTTGTCCTGTACAACTCTGTTATTTTCTTAACATAAATATTGAACACCTTTGAGTCAAGAACTCTCGTTCATACAGCGCACTGTTCGTAGACTATTTACGACATTTATGTATTACAATTCAGCCATATGCTCTAAATACGAGCATGATGTGATTCGCTTGAGACTCATGCAAGGCACGAACTGCACCTCGTTCTGTCACTGCGCTACCTTGGCAACCCATGCTGACGAAACGGTGACCTACTACTGGGCGAGACAGAACTGTGGGCCAGGCACCCAGTTTGATTCGTCGATAGGAGTTAGCAACCATATCGGCGCCTTTGTGTGTGAAGGTAACATTGCATTGGCATATTTAATCACAACTACATAACATTCGTGACCTCCAAAGCTATTCACGGCACATTTGATTACTAACGGTCGCGTTAAACAAAATAGCATATGAAATCTAATATCTATATGTATTTATATTTATTTTAGATTGATGGTTGACTCCACCTGCACAGTCAACGCAACCTACACCTACGATGACTACGACGCCTACGACGCCTACGACGCCTACGACACCTACGACACCTACGACACCTACGACACCTACGACACCTACGAAACCTACGACACCTACGAAACCTACGACACCTAAGACACCAGAACAGAACAGAACAGAATTTTATTACACATAAACTTTACAGTTTCTAGTGTTAAACAAAATGATAATACGAAATACATGAATATAGTGAGTCGTTGTTTTTTTTTACAGAAATATCATAATTTGGTAATGGATGAACTTTACAGCTATTTTAGAGAAACATGATAACAGTGTATCTAGCTATATATGGAACTGCTTTATTATGTCGTTGTATCAATAAAATAAATCAATATCTATGTAAAGAACAAAAAATAATACATTTTGGATCACAGTAAAATGTTAGTAGTACACAGAATACCGAATTTTATAAATACTTGATGTTAATGCAACAACTCCATCAGCATACAATAGCTACACAACATGATCAAGAAAATAAATCAATATATTTTTAAAGAACAAACAATAATACAATTTGAATCACAGAAAAATGTTAGTAGTACACAGAGTACCGAATTTTATTTATACTTGATGTTAAAGCGGGTATATACGATTTTGTATATGTGTTTAATTGTAATATATTGATAGAATATGTTACAATTACACAAAATAGGCAAGAAAAATTATACATTAAAGCCAAATTTCATAAAATGCAGCAAAGACAAATTAGCGGCCCGAGCCAATTGTGACGTACATATTTTCCTACAATAACCGAAGCATTCGTCTTTGTATTAGGATTGGAGTTAGTGTTCGTGTGTCGGATGAATAGATATCGTTGCAGGAATTCAAATAAACCGTAAAACTAAGTTTAGATTCACATCGTACATGTATGATATACATGCTGGCGAATTCGGCTGAACAGCCGTTTTCAATTTCAGAATTAAATATCTGGCTTATTTCGCATTTTTCGACACATGTTCTTCTTAACTTTTATTTTAATTTATATTGAAATATATATATAATACGTTTTTTACACATTTTATATAAATTCATAAATATTTGACAAAATCGTATATACCCGCTTTAATGCAACAACTCCATCAGCATACAATAGTTACAAAACATGATCAATAAAATTAATCAATATCTTTTTAAAGAACAAAAAATATTACAATTTGAATCACAGTAAAATGTTAGTAGTACGAAGAATACCGAATTGTATTTATACTTGATGTTAATGCAACAACTCCATCAGCATACAATAGTTACACAACATGATCAATAAAATAAATCAGTATCCTTTTAAAGAACAAAAATTATTACAATTTGAATCACAGTAAAATATTAGTAGTACACATGTACACAGAATACCGAATTTTATTTATACTTGATGTTAATGCAACAACTACATCAGCATACAATAGTTACACAGCATGGTTAAATACAGCCTATCACTTTATAGCATAATGTATCATAATGAATTCAGTCTACATTTATACATATAAAACTACAGTTATACATATAACACAATTATACATTACTATGAGTATAAACTTGGCGAATAGTTAGTGCCTCTGATATGAACTTGCCTAACTTGAACATTTCACTTTTACTTTGTGTGGTTAATAACTGTGTGAGTTTGAACATGCTAGGTCTGACTCTATAATAAGTTTAAATGTAGTTTTCTCTGATTTGAACAAATTTGGAGCATTTCAACAGAAAGTGGAATTCGTCTTCCACTTCGTTGCTGTTACATAATTGGCAGAGTCGCATACTTCTTTCCATTGTATCATATCTACCCGTCTGAATTCTAAGGTTATGTGCACAGATGCGTAATTTCGTTATCGCCATTCTTAGATTTCTTGACAAAATCGTCTCGAGAAATGATTCAAAAGAAAATGTTGTTTTTAATGCTTTATATACAATGAGTACCCTATTATCATCAATATCTCGTTTCCACTCTTGTAGGTATTCGTCGATAACTCTTTGTTTAAACAAAGACAAAAAAAGTTGCCTCATTTATTTGTAAGTTATTAGACCACACATAATTGAATTCGTATTAACATAGTAAGTCCCTGACCTTTTCGAACGAGTTACATTTATTATCATTTAAGTCAGCCAAACCTTCTTCCAGTATGGATCGTAATATAATGTTTTCACTTTTAGTTATTTTAAACCAATATTTTACTATGCGTACATATCTGTTAATATATAACGGGTGTCTACCAAGTTCGCCGTAAACGCCTACATTTGAAGTTGATTTCCTTACACCAAGGACAGCTTTGCAGAATTTAAGGTGCAATTTTTCCAACTCGCTACACTTTGAAAAAAAAACATATTTCGCACGAGTATGTAATAATTGAAGAAACAAACGAATCAAACAACTGTAAAGCTACCTTAGGTGTACAACTTTAGTTTTTCAAGTTTGATAGCAATATATTAAGTGCCTTTAGACCCTTACCACGCAGGGTGTTAGTATTGAGATTAAAGTTCCCTGTATAATTTAGTGTTACACCCAGATATATAAAATCGTTTACAATGTCTATGTTTTCGTTACCATATACCCACCGCTCATTACGTTTAATAGCTCCGCGTTTGCGGAAAACAATAATTTCGGTTTTTGGAATGTTAACTTGCAAACCCCAGGTATTACAATATTCATATAAACGGTCGATAGACTGTTGTAGATCTTCCGGCGTTTCACCTATGACAACCATATCGTCTGCAAACAGAAGTAGAATTAAACATATGTCTTGTATATTTTTCCCGCATTATGTCTATTTTGTAAAAACATTTCAAGATCGTCTACGAAAAGAGAAAAAAGTATCGGCGATGTTATCTCCCCCTACCTTAGCCCGACTGCTATATAAAACTATTCGGAGTATGTGTTGCAATGTCTAACACAGAATTTGACTGATTGGTACATACTGCGTATAATGCGCAACATTTTGGCGTCTAAATTCGACTTATATAACTTAAGCCATAAAGCATTTAAATATATGGAATCAAAGCAACGTTTCATATCAATAAAACAACAATACAATCGTCTGTTCATATGAACATATTTTTCAATAATTTAATGGAGTATGAAAACTGCATCTATAGTTGACCTGCCTTTTCTAAACCCGAACTGAGCGTCAGATATAACATCATTGTTTTCGCACCATGTCGATATTCGCTGATTGAGTATACATGTAAACAATTTTGCAAAGTTACTTAAAAAGGTGATACCTCTTTAATTACTAGGATCGGATTTATCACCCTTCTTATGTATAGGGATTATAATCCCTTCTGTCCAAGCTAACGGGAATTTACCTGTATTTAAAATGATGTTAAAAATCGTTGTTATATAACCAGCCAAAATATCGCAGGCTTCTATAAAATATTCGTTTAGCAATTTATCTAAACCAGGCGATTTACATTTCTTTAAGAGGACAATAGCTTACACTACTTCGTTATATGTTATTTGGTTATCAAGGTCACCTAACACATTTTCGAAATTTTCGAAGTCATGGTTCGAATTAAATTCTTCTGCATTAGCGTTATGAGTAAGATTTTCGTCCGAAAGCATTTGCT
>NC_068357.1:125682027-125699527 GCF_020536995.1 Dreissena polymorpha | reverse complement strand
TTTGCATTAAATAAAATACTATCTTCCACTAATTTCTCTTCTAGTAGTGGAACATGAGTTTCATTGTTCTGTTATTTCGTAATAGTCGTGTAGAAAATGTGGAGACTTCATTACTTATCAATAAAGTATCGGAAGGAACGAATTAACGTATATCACAACTAACACAAGAACAGTACGAACTTTTAAAGCGTGGTATTGGCATGAATAGGCCTCAATAGTACGTGACGTCGTTGTGAGGTGGAGGACATGCGCGTGTAACGAACGCTGATTTCATTATACTACATAATCGAGTCATCAAGGCTGTACTCTCTAAATAAATCATCATATTTTACTTGAAGGCGTGTTTTACACTTAGACTGTTATTCTGGTTGTATCTTTTAGAGATATTAATGAGTCTTCACTTCTTATTCCCTGAAATATTAAAAAGTAAGAGACTATACTTATAGTACGACATAGCACTGAAAAAATTACTCTCCACTACAAAACCCGGAAAAAAAGAAGGCGAAAAAATACAGTGGAATTTGATTTGTGTCAAGTTCTTTCTTCGTTTGTATCATTTGTGTACATGAAATGTCTTTTTAATTTTCTTTAATCGATCGATTCAGCTTAGAATGCCCTTTAAGTAAAGATATGGTTATTGGGATCTCTATGTACACATTGTTGTATTTTCTTTCGCTTAAATGTGTTGCTTTTACATTGAATTATATGGGGCAAATATTTAGTGTAATGTTACCTCAGGGATCATATTTTTTCGGTTTTGTCGGTCCTAGACCGATTGTTGTCATGAAAGACCGATTGAAAATCCCAAACAGTCGGTCCTATTCTGTTTGCTAAAATTCGCATGTCATGAAATCGATTACACAGTGAACATGCTAACACCCCCTATTTACATTCTTATCTCGATTAGGTGTGATATACCATTCGCTGCAGTCTCTAAACCGGTCAGAACCAGTTTGTTGCATGTCAGCCGACTAGTATGTCCCCAAGCAGCGAAGATTCGCGCGGTTGTGTATTAGTCATGCGTGAATAACCCGTGTCAATATCAATCGATAATTTCAAAGACCTATAGAATACATGTATTCTATAGATCTTTGATTATTTCAATGGCTTATACCTAGCACACTAATTAATCGGTCCGTAATGTGTACTCGTCCACGATAAAATCGTTGACAGTTACTTCGGAGATGGAAATCTGCATTTCATGCATGAAACAGTAAACCTTCATATAAACAAAGAAGAAAATCGGATATTCTGCAATAATTGTGGGCGGACCTTATACACTGAAAGCACGCGCTATAACTAAACAAAATATGCCGATACATTTTCCACCAGCGTAATAATCCTGCAATAAATGAATGAAAGTCGCGGATCTGATCGACAGAACAGCCGAAAGTTATTTTATGGGCGGTACTTCACACAAGTACACAAGAAAAATAATATACATTGTATAAAGCTTTAGTAAAAATCGTGTTAGAATCGTAATAATTCGTGCTTTATTGTTTGTTGTTGAATATCCACGACCGGAAGTTTAGATGCGTGGTATCAAATCACACAGATTTGTGACAACGATGAAAAAAGTCAGATAAAACAGCACACGAAACTCGGAGCGTATAGTGACTCATCTAGAGTCCGTGCAGATGATTTAAATTTCATACATGCCAGACGTCCCGATCTCGGCGGGACAGTCCCGCTTTTGAGCCCTTTGTCCCGGCGTCCCGATATGAGACGATTTGTCCCGACATTCGTAAAAAACGATGTAAGGTCTATAGGTTCCCAATAAAATTCGCTATTCAAGCTCTGTTTCGCTAACACTTACCACCGCTAATCCCTTTATTGCCCCCACTTAACAATCCGGTTATACTTCTCGTGTGTACCAGTGTTGTTTATGACACCTTATAAGCGATTTATCGGCTAATTATTGATTTTATCAGGCATTCAAACCATGGTGGTCTTCAAAGATAGCGGTCGCTAATTGCTATCGATAGTTGTATTATAATGAAATAAATGTTGAAAATGTGTTTGTTTTTGTCTTTGTTTGAAACGGTTTACAAAAGAATTGTTTTGTAAAACTAAATCTACATCATGAATGAGTCTTTTACATTCAATGTTTAGTTCCAAAATAGCGGGAAAATCCGAATGTGCAATATACCAAAATCGTAACAAATAGTCCAATAAGTGATACCCATCCTGTCTAGTGTAAATGGGTGTACTTGTAATAAAAACAACGAAGTGCTATGCATGACAGTTTGACCCTACTCCAAATAAGCTAAAAACAACGAGGTGATATGCATGACAGTTTGACCCTACTCCAATTAAGCCGCGACAATTGAAAAGTAACAAGCTGCGCATTGATACATGTTTAAAAAAACATCACAACAAACAAACAAACAGTAACAGTGGTACCCATCTTGTCTTGTGTTATTGTAATAAAAACAACGTGTTGCTATTCGTGATAGTTTGACACTTCCCCAATACAGCGCCTGACAATTTACAATTCAGTGTAATCTGTGTATATACGAAGAAAACAAAATATGATTATTAACATTAGAGAAAAAGAATTCAAGTAAAGCATCCATAGACTTCTTGTGTCCTTTTGTTTTTGTTGGTCTAACAAAAAACTGCTTGAAATGTCCAAGCGACCCGCAGAGCCGCAAACAAGAAATAATTACGTTAAGCATCATTGTGAAGTTAATACGATATTGACAAATGTCATTTTTGTTTTTAGTGGTCAAACTGTCCGTGCGGCTAGGTGTGGGAAATCCAGATCGTATTCAGGATGAATTCGTCGATTTCCAGCTGCTTTCGGAAAGCGCGTTACCCCCTTACGTTGAGGGAATGGCACTGGACATCTTCTGGTCGTGCATTGCAAGCATCAAGACCCCACTACAGAAGGCTCGGTTCCCGCAACTCTCTTCACTTGCTTTTGCAGCGCTGTCAATCCCTCACTCAAACGCCGATCCAGAACGTTGGTTCAGCGCACTGAAAAAAATCCAGAAAGAAGAAAGGGAAAATCTGGGCCATAAAACGGTTGAGGCGTTGTTGGCAGTTAAAATGAACACAAAGACGGTTTGCTTCCACCAAAAACCTACCTCGGAAATGTGTACGGCCGCGCATTCCGTGTCAAGCGGATGTAACTGTTCGGTAGATAGTTTACTGTAACCCGTACTTTCAGTGTACTGGATAGCCTCCCCTGCGTTAATGTTTTCCATTGAAAGTAATATAATAAGTATTGTTGTCGTAATGTTCCAGATTCTGTACTCTAAAAAGATGAATATTATCTTCGTTGTTTGCTATTGTCTTATTTAATAAAACTGTTATTGTTATGTTTTAGATTTCATGCTTCATATCAGATGTTTTATGTCTTGAATAAAAGTATCAAGAGTTTTTGTTAGTACTATACTGACTACAGTAAAGGTGGAATGATAGATCGTTTTAGGTGTCCTGCTTTTTGGTCAAATGTCCCGACAATTTTTTATGGAATGTCCCGCTTTGGACCTAAAATATTCTGGCATGGTGCACAAAACAACAATGAAATAGCAAATGATAAAACCAATTGAGAAAACTAGTATTTACCGTTTGAAAAAATGCCTAAGGGAATTTAACTTGTTCTTTTATTATACCACCTTCATGAATGGCAAAATCAATTGTAAATATTTTAACGTAATTTGTCATGATTTCGGATATAAATTTTCGGACACAATTTCCCCAGTTAAATCCAGACCGATTTATGTTGCCGGAAAATATGATCCCTGGTTACCTGTATACATAAGGCGACTATACAGTAAGAGCGATGAATTCAGTCGACATGCGCAAGAATATCTATCTCACTGCGCTCTTTCTATGTCATCGATTACGTCAGTGCGTTCCGCACGCTGTGAAACCTTTCAGCATTACCGTTCTACATATCTGTCGGGTCACAACACGTTTTCGCAAGTCATCGCCGCATCCTTTGTAGACATGGCGGATGTAGTAAGAACACGCAGCTCTGACGTGAAAGAAGTATCACCGCACTATTTTATGAATTCAAGTCGACTCATACAAATATGCATGTAGTATATCTGATTTTCTCAAAATAATTGTTGCTGTGCTTTCTAAAACGCTTTGAAGTAAATTAACAGAAAATTCCTTCTCCACCGGTAAACATTGAACGTGGTTCTATTTTCAGTCTACAATTCCTTGTTTCTCGAACCGAATTCGGCTGGATATCGACTGCACCTTGGCAAACACCTGGGTGGAGATAGACGCTGTGAGGCTTCACGGCCCCCAGGATATAGACGCTGTGAGGCTGCACGGCTCCCAGAGTGAGTTCGAGAATTGTCATGTGAGCAAATAACTGAAATGTATATTCTTTAGTACACGCTTTATGTAATGCTGTATTGAATGGCATATATGATTGCTATGTTTTTTTTAATGTTCTGCACTGAAACTATGCCAATCGGTTCATTTAAGAATTCAAAATTCACCTCTGACATATCGGATAGCTAGCTATTACCCCGGCAAGCAACAACGTAAAAACATAAAAAGCAATACACAGCCGACATGCAAAACTATATAAAATATAATTTTCACTATTTCAATTAATGCGATTTTCAGACGTCCAACCCAGTTCTGCCGTTTGTTATCGATTAAATCACATATAATACTATTTAGCTCCTCCATAAAAAATTTCTCAAAACCGGCTTTCCGTACTTTTATTTTTGATGCATCGGATTGCGCAATTTATGACGTATGTCTTGTGACGTAATTTCTCCGTGCTGTAGGTTATATTGATGACACTATTTCAGCTTTAAAAGGAGTCATAAAAAACTAAATTTAGACACGCTTACCTCAAGTTTAACTATAATCAAACGTTTAAAACAATAAAGTTACAAGGATATTCACTTTCATTGTCTCTTTTTTTCCTTCCCTTTCTGAAAATTTATATAAAAAAATACAATATTTTTAATAACATTTGTATCGAATGCTAACCAGTCTGACCCAAAACACGATTAACGAAACGCAATCCTGTTGCAGCGAGTTATTGTATGCCTATGGAAGTTTAAATTATGCATGACAAACACACAATCCGAAATGCTTTTGGATTCATTCGATGCTTTAAAACATATTTTACTGTTAAATAAAATAACACGTTCGACTTGTCGTCATTAAAATCCAGAGTTTAAATATTATTTTGTTACACGAGATACGTATTTCATACTATACAAGAGCGAAGGAGCCATACAAAAAAACTAAATTTAGTATTAACGACACGCTTACCAAAATTTTAAAATTAATCCAATTCTTATAACAATAAAGTTACAACGATATGCACTTCCATTTTCTCTTTTTTTTCTTCTCTTTTGTTTTTCCCTTTCTCAAAATTTATTTAAAACCACACTATTTTTTATTAACATTTGTATCGAATGCTAACCATTCTGGCCTAAAACACGATTTACGAAACCGTAATCCTGTCGCAGCGAGTTATTTTATTCCTATGGAAGTTTAAAATATAACAATGAAACAAAGCAAACCAAATACTTATCCTTTTAAGGGCTAAACAATTTATTAATCCTATAGACAATCCCAGAAATCGATACCTCCCGGAATACCCGCCCCTGAATACTCTCGCGCGCCTCCAAAACGGTACTGAAGAAATAAACATGGACATATATATATGTGTGTATAGGTCCCTACGCAAAACAAGGAAGCGAAACGGTTTTATCAAATATATTTGAGGATTTAAAGAGTTTCTGTTATCGATCTGACAACCACATAATAGTTCGTGTTATTTTTTTAAAATATAAATTACATAATTAGTAGAAATAAGGTTCATCTGCATTCGTTTAAGAGTAATAAAACACAGCATGGACATGGACCTATTTGTGTAGGTCCCTGGCATGAATAAGGTCTTGATTGTCATTTAACATGTTATTTAAAGGTGACGCGTGATATCTTATCTTAATTTTGGTATCTACACATGTGCAGACATGTGGTGTCACGGGCAAACCCATAAACGCTTTTAATCCACACTTGGAACATCGCCTCCCATTAAGCGAATGCCTTTATTGCTGATGTTTTTTTCAAAAGATGTATGTTGCTGTCATTAATAATCCGTAATTAAAGAAAAATGAATCACTTATTTTGTTCGTGTTTTTATTTTTAAGCGTAAATTTAGACCGTTTTACGAAAATTTAATAAAGACATACGTTTAGGAAATCTAGAGAACACAATTGGAACTATTTAATTTTATTTAAGGCTCATTTTTTATCATGTTGAACATTTCAATCGTGAATTAAGATGTTATTAAGATAATTTAATAATATTTCAGGCAACATGTAAAACGTAATTTAAATAATAATATAAGAAAGTTGTAGACAAAAGCTGATATGTCCTTTTCAATAAAAAAGTATGACATATCCTGACATCTTACACAGTTTTGCAAGCGAATAACTCCGATACTTGTTCATTTAAATCACAAAATTCATTTCCGGCTAGATATTTTTCTATTAGCTTGAGAGCGATTTTTAAATAAAAGATTGCTAAAAATCCCTTTAGTTTTAGACTAAACTAGATACATAATTTTAATTAAAAAAAAATTCTCTACCTGAAATCTTACAGAGTTTCGATAATAAAGATTTACGGAACACTTTTAGAATCACAAACTTCATTTCGGCTATAGATTTGTATATTACCTTTAAAATGACACTTACAAGGGAAATATTAATAGCAAAATGGTAACTGTTTAGACAAACAAAGATATGTATTATTGAATAAAAGAAGTCGTCCTCAGTCTTTCATCTTACAACGTTTCTTAATGAATATCTCCGGAAAGTATAGAAAGTACGACATTTAATAAGAAATAATATAGGCTGAAACAAAGGTAGATATCAATATAATTGTCTACATCGACCTTAAATCTATCTAATTAATATCAAAGATCTATCCAAAAAAATGGTCTGAATGGATGTTTCCAATCTTTATATATTGATAGATCTTTGTTAATATCTCCGGCACTATTTAAGCTAAAATCACAACGTTTACTTCAGACTTTAGATATTTCTATACCTTTATAATTATGCTTGAATAATTTTATTCCATAAAGAAATAATTAAATTTTATACAAATGCATTACTGAAAGGTATGCTTAAAAATGCCAACTCGGCCTTAAACATTACGTGTTGTCACTGAATATTGTTGCAGAGACACATATTTTATGAATCTATCGTGTATATTTTTTATTTAAATTATATTGATTTACGATGTGATACATATCGACACTTGGTTTCATGTTTCACTTTTTTTCAATCCTACTGTGCGAAGTCATAAAGTACTGTTTATTGGAATAAAGCGGGTGTACACTATGATAACGTTGTAATCTGTCAAATTCTTCAGTACCGTTTTCAATCGCGGGTAACGTAATAGCCAATATGGCGGCGCCCATATTATCGATTCTGGGATTGTCTATATTAAACACATTTCCATTAAAATTATGCCCCGGATGATGGTCGTTTCGTGCCACTACCAGAACAGGTATTGGGCGCGGGGCCAAGTCACTTTAACACCATCAATACATGTATGTCATAAAACAACTTTTTTCATCAAAAGAAAAAATAAAAAATTCTGATTATATATATATATATATATTATATATATATATATATATATATATATATATATATACTGGCATTTCCCCAGGAATGTGGTCAGGCACTGCGGCAGGCGGTTGGTGTCGAATTCTTTATATACTTTCTAAATGTTATAAATTATTCTTATTTTATTATTATACCGGATTTATATAGCGCCATTTTCATGCAAGAGTGCACGCTCAAAGGCGCTTTACATAAGAACATTTGACGTATCGCAGATACGAATACATTTTGCAACACTGTTTCAAAAGAAATCGATCAAAACTACTCAATTATACTATAAAACTACTGTATTATACTATAAGAACTACGTAAAAACATGCACAGTAACCATAGATTAGAAAGATCAACAAGACACTATAAAACTACCATATGTGTATAGCTATAAGACAATTAATGAAACAATAAAACCTAAAACTTAAACAATAAGTACAACGTAAAACAACTAAAACATAATTATGCTTTCTTTCAAAGGGTTAATTTTAGTTCATGATGATTGAGATTTTATATAATGAATTGAATAAACCACTGCATATATTGCATAAGATTGGAGGAAGAGGTGAGTATCAGTGCCCTTTTGAATGAATTCAGTGTTGAAGAACATCGAATGTTTGATGGAAGTGAGTTCCAGAGTTTGGCAGCAGCGTACATGAAACTTTGCTCTCCGTATGATACGGATTTAATCTTCGTTGGAATCACTAATGAAGTCGCTTCGTTCTTTGATCTTAAGTTCCGCATTGGTTCGTAGACTTCAAGTAGGTTTTTCAGATATACAGGCGATTGTCCATTTAAGGCTTTGAACGCATTGGTAAGTATTTTGAAGTGGATTCGTTTTTCTACTGGGAGCCAGTGTCATTCTTTTAGGATCGGTGTTATGTGACTATAGCGGGATGTTCTTGTGATAACACGCGCCGCAGTGGTTTGAACATTTTGTAGTTTCTTGATAGCTGATGTTTGTGTTCTATACAGCAGTGCATTGCAATAGTCTAGCCGAGACGTGACAAGTGAATTGACCAATGATTTTGTGGCATTTGGTGTAAGATATTGCCTAATGTGACCTATTTGCCTAATCTGACCGAAACATGATCTACTTATAGCATTAATATCGTGTTCCATGTTCATTCTTGATTCAAACCAAGCACCGAGATTTTGTACGTATTGCGATGGTTTAATTGTCGAGTCCCCTACTTTAATAGTTAACCCATCTACGTACTTGGCGTTATTTTGACTTGAAAATACTATGACCTCGGTTTTGTCGGTGTTAAGTTTGAGCATATTTGTATTCATCCACGAGATGATATCTTGGGCTGCTCCATCGGTGGGTTCAAAGGAAAGGTAGAGCTGCGAGTCATCGGCGTAGAAGTGATGCCCGAGTACATGTTTTTTTTGCAAATTTCCCCAACAGGTTTAGTATACATAGTATAAAGTTTGGGCCTAACACAGATCCCTGGGGTACGCTGAAGGTCAGCAGCACTGGTTCTGATACCTTGCCGTCAATGCTCATCGTTTGGAAGCGGTCAGATAGGTAGGAAGCTACCCACTGTAGTGGTTGTTCAGCAAAGCCGAACTGTTGTTCTAGGCGGCTTAAAAGGGTTTTGTGGTCGATGAAGACGAAAGCGGCAGAGAGATCCAGCATAACAAAGACAGTGACCTTTTTCTTATCTAATGATTGTAGGACATCGTTTTGAACTTTTAATAAAGCTGTTTCTGTTGAGTGAAACTTCCTGTATGCAGACTGATTTTCTGAATTTAATTTTTTTTCTGTCAAATGTTCATCTCTTCTTTTGCTGACAACTTTCTCCAATAATTTTGAAACATATGGCAGATTCGAAACCGGGCGATAGTTTTGAAGTGTTTCTTTATCTAAAGTGGGCTTTTTTAATAAAGGTCTTATACGTGATGTTTTAAAGGATCTTGGCACACTTGCTGTTTCCATCGAAAGATTGATGATTTTTGTCAGTATTGGTAGCAGTTCAGCTTTGCATTCTTTCAGGAGCCAAGTTGGAATAGGGTCAAGCTCGCAAGATTTATTTGGGGATTGCATAATGATTTTTTCAACTTCTTCCTCAGTTTTCGGACGGAAATGTGTCAAACTGCATGTTTCTGCTGTTGGGTTATTATCATTACTATGTTTTGAATTTGGTTGAGATAGGTCATGTTCAGAGATATCTTTTCTGATACCTTCAACTTTATTTATGAAAAACTTATTGAAATCTTGTGCTTACTCATCGGATGTTTTGCCAGACGGGAAAGCTATTTCAGATGGGCCATCTAGTAAGTGTTTTGGGATTTTGTGCATGCTCTTTTGATCACGGCCACAGGATGTTACTTTATCTAAATAAAAATCTACGCGTGCTTTTTTCAACATTTTGTTCATTTTGGCGCAGTGGTTTCTATAAATTTCATGATCAATAGTGAGTCTCGATTTTAGCCATTTTTTTTCAAATTTCGTTTGATATGTTTAGCGTCATGAAGCTCATCTGTGTACCACGGGCAAGTCGGCCGCAGGGTTATAGATTTTGTTCTTAGTGGAGCATGTTTGTCTACCAAAGATGAAAGTTTAGTATCATAAGTTTGGACAAGGGTTTCAGGGTCATCTATATTTTCAAATTGTATTTCTGACTCTGTGATATCCTGTTTAAATGTTTCAATATTGATATCTCGTAGTTTCCGAAAGGTTACAGTTTTTCTTACCGGAGCTGGCTTTGATGCTTGTTGTGAATGTAACGTAACGTTATTAGCCGCGCCGCGCTTATGTGTATTACGTCCCTGACGTCACGCCATATTTATTGTTGTTTATATACGTCATGTTAATATTTGAATCTGAAGTAAAGGGAAGAACCTGAACACACAACGCTTTGTACCTTTATTATCCCACACGATCGCGATATTGGTGCCGTTACAAAAAATGAATCTACAGAAAATACAGATACAGAGAGAGGGTCACCGCCGTTTCATTGAGAAATATTTGGAGAAAATCGAACAATCTAAGGAGAACGATTCATTGACCGATTTTCACGCTATTCTCAAAGCTATCGAAGCGAAAGTCACGATTCTAGAGACACTGAATGAGAAAATACTATCACAGACGGAGATAGATGGATTGGAGGAAGAAATTTTTCAAACAGACACGTATTCAGCGGAACTGGATATCCACTTGTGTCGCTTACGAGCTTTCCGAGATCAACAGGAAAAGAGAGCAGCCCCGCATACTACCGACCTACCACGAGATGACCAGAGAAATTCATGTAATCAGCAGAGCAACAACAATGGTTTGAACCCGGACGCTTCTTCTTTCTTTCCCAACAGAACTGTAAGTTACAATTCTAATCATTCAGTCAGTAGCAATTCGACGCAATTTTACAGGCTACCTAAAATTGCATTACCAAGTTTTAGTGGAGATATATTGCGATGGCAATCCTTTTGGGATTCATATGAGTCTACCATTCACATGAACGCTAATCTGACCGATGTCCAGAAATTCACGTATCTCAAATCCCAACTTGAAGGAAATGCCGCACGAGTTATTGAAGGGTTTGCCATGACTAACGCAAATTATGCACGTGCTATAGATCTACTGAAGGAAAGGTATGGCCAGCAACATAAAATCATACACGCTTCCATGCAGGCTCTATTACAACTACCCGCCCCGTCCAGTAAAGTGTCCAGTTTGAGAACTTTTCATGATAAAATGGAGACCTACATTCGGAGTTTAGAAGCTATGGGTCAGAGTCAAGACACTTACGGTTGTTTGCTAGTCCCAGTTGTTATAGATAAGATGCCAATTGAAATTAAGAAGCAGTTAGCTCGTAAAAAGGGAGATAACAGTTGGTTACTAGAAGATCTGCGTCGTGCAATCAATAGGGAGATTGGAATCCTAGAAACAGGTAACATCCGTAGCGAACCGGAAGTAGAGGAGTTCAGCGCAACAGCGTCATTTCATACAGGAGCGAAATATAGGAAACCCCCCACGCCCACAAATCCCGCCACCCCCAATTACCCAAGACCTTCAACCGGAAGTTCATCACACAGACCCGAGATAAAGTGCGCCTTTTGTGATAGTGACCACAAATCCCATGAATGTAAAACCCACCCAGATGCAGAATCCCGTCTGAAAAGAGTAAAAGAGAAACACTTGTGTTTTAACTGTTTAGGCACTCACCAAGTAGCTAAATGCGGTTCAAGGAGACGATGCCAATTCTGCCAGCGAAAACACCATACGGCAATTTGCAAATCAGGAGAAAAGGACAACCAGACGAAAAACGCCGAGACTGCATCGCCGGAAACAGCCGTACTTCATTCATGCACGAGCCTTCCAGACAAGGATGTATTGTTAAAAACTGCCATAGCAACCGTATCGTCTGTGAAAGTACAGACTGAAGCAAACATCATATTCGATGAGGGTGCCCAGAAGTCGTTCATTACGGAACAATTGGCACAGGAACTTGAACTCCCTATACAAGGCACAGAAAACTATATACTTATCGTCGTTCGGGAGCACTAGCAACAAAGCACAGCAAACAGATGTGGCTATAGTGAACGTTGTTACAGATAGAGGCCAGAAGATCCCGATACGAGTATTAATAGTACCTACCATTTCAACGCCCCTCAACCAGAGATACCAACAATCAGTGACCGATTTACCGTATCTACAAGGTCTTAAACTCGCCCATCCAGTTACAGGAAACTCCATATTTACAATTTCGATGCTGATAGGTGCAGACTTTTACTGGGATATCGTTGAAGATCACATAGTACGTGGAAATGGACCCACCGCTGTGAGATCAAAGATCGGCTACCTGTTATCGGGACCTTTCCAAGCACAAAACAACCGAGCTACAGATCACGTGTTCAATGTAATGGCGTCGCCTATGACAACGGACGTATTAGAACGTTTTTGGAATCTGGAGAGTATGGGAGTTACTCAGAGCGACGAGAATATAGACAAGACACGCTATTTCAAGGATTACCAGACTTCATCCATAGAATAGGAGAACGGACGGTACACTGCCAAATTACCTTGGAAACTAGACCACTCGCCCCTCCCTAGTAACTACGACATAGTGAAAGCAAGAACCGAGAGTACTCTGAGAAGACTACGTAGAGAGCCCCATCTACTCCAGAAATATGACGAAATCATTGCTGAACAGGAACGACGTGGTTTTATTGAGAGAATTGATAACGATACCCCACCCACAGGACAACTCCACTACATTCCCCACCACCCAGTGAAAAAGGATTCAGCGACCACGCCCATTCGGATAGTATATGATTGCAGCTGCCGCACATCTACCCAGTTCCCATGCTTGAATGATTGTTTAGAGTCGACCCCACCCATGTTGAATGACCTTACCACCATACTAGTGAAATTCCGTTTCCATGGTTACGCCATCACAACAGACATTGAGAAAGCCTTCCTTCATGTCGGATTAAATGAAGGAGACCGAGACGCTACCAGATTTCTATGGACAAGCGATACTTCTAATCCCAACAGCCCATTACAAACTTACCGTTTCAAGTCCGTGTTATTTGGTGCCACCTGCTCGCCATTCATGCTTAGTGCGACCATTTTGAAACATCTTGAAATAAACAAGCACGTGTCCGCAGCCAAGGTCATCGAGAAAGATATATACGTGGACAATATACTTTCAAGCTTCGAGAAAGAGTCAGATCTACTAACCTACTTCACAGAGTCCCGACGTTTGATGTCCAGCGCATGTATGAACCTCCGTTCATGGACCTCCAACAGTGAAACACTTAGATCCCGTGCAAAAAAAGAGAATGTTCTAGATACGGACGAAGTTGTTAAGATACTTGGAATGAGATGGAACCCGGTCAAGGATGAAATGTCATTTGCTGAAAGAAAACATCCCAATCCTAGATGTCGTTACGAAGAGAACCATTCTAAAATACTCATCCCAGATCTATGACCCCCTTGGTCTACTTAGCCCCGTGTCCGTCAGTGCAAAGATCTTACTTCAAGAACTATGGAAAGCCAAATATGACTGGGATACCGCTTTACCCGATCACATATGCGAGACCTGGAACCAGCTAGCTAAATCCCTCAACAGAGCTACAGGTGTGAACTTTTCCCGACAATTCTTACCCTCAGTGAACAGTGAAACCAGCCTTCATATATTTGTAGATGCAAGCGTCAAATCCTACGGAGCAGCAGCCTACATTTGCGACCAATCACAATCTAGACTGGTAATGGCAAAGAACAGAGTAGCGCCACTAAAGACATTAACCCTACCCCAACTTGAACTGATGGCAGCATTGATGGAGCAAGACTTTCATCCCACCTACAAAAGTCCATACCCCCACAGAAAGTGACATTTTGGTCAGACAGCCAGATTGTACTCCACTGGCTAACTACATCCAAATCATTGAAACGCTTTGTCCAAAACCGAGTAGACGAAATCCACCAGCTAACAGATCAATCACCATGGAGGTATTGTCCCACCCATGAAAACCCAGCAGATTTACTGACACGTGGTGTATCAGCAGATACCTACCTTGACAACCAGTTATGGAACGCCGGTCCGACATGGTTACCTCACTCAGAAGAATGGCCTACTTGGAAATACGACCAGTCAATTCTGCAGAAGACATCCGAAGTGAAGACACGAGTTCTCAGCAGGCGACAAATGTGGTAACGTTAAATTGCACGGAGATCACGGGCGTTCATAGAGCCATCAACATAGAGAAGTACAGTACTTACCTGAAATTACTTCGCGTCACCGCTTATGTACACAGATTTATCCGCAACTGCAGAAGACCAAGAGATGAAAGACTAACCAACAGCTTGTCAGCAACAGAACTAAAAGAGGCAGAAGTTAAATGGCTGAGATCGTGTCAAACAACCAACTTTCAAGATGAAGTAGAAAATCTTCAATCAAACAGTACCCGTTTACCGCTTGTTAAGCAACTTAGATTGTACCTGGACCAGCAAGGATTACTTCGTTGTGGTGGTAGAATTCATAACGCCCCCTTGGAGTATGATGTCAAATTTCCCTACCTCTTACCAAAGAAACATGTCCTGACCAAATTGATTGTGTTCGATGTCCACAAGAACCAACTTCATTCCGGAGTTAACAGCACCATTACACAGATCAGACAGAAGTACTGGATACCATCCATCCGCCAGTGTGTAGGATCGTTACTAAGGACATGTATACAGTGTACCAGAGTAACCGGAAGACCCTATGCAGCACCAGACCCACCTCCCCTCCCCAAAGTCAGAGTAAGCGAAGCCCCACCCTTCAGCGTCACAGGTGTAGATTTCACTGGCGCATTATTTGTAAAGAACGCTACCGGAAGTGAAACGAAATGCTACATCTGCCCTTTTTACATGCGCATCAACAAGAGCCGTCCATTTGGAAGTTGTACAAGACCTATCAACCGACTCGTTTCTTCAAGCGTTTCGGAGATTTGCCAGCCGGAAGTCGTTGCCCATGGTGATGATATCAGACAATGCTACGACTTATATTGCTGCTGCTAATCACCTTAATAAGCTATTCAACTCCCATGTCGTACAAGAGGAGCTCAGCAGAAAGGGAACAGAAGTGGCGATTTATTCCCAAACGTGCACCATGGTACGGTGGTTTTTGGGAACGTCTCATTAGACTCACTAAGACGTCTCTAAAGAAGATCCTCGGAAGACGATACGTTTGCATGGAAACGTTGCAGACGATAGTGACAGAGATTGAAGCTGTTATCAACGATAGACCGCTAACGCACGTATCATCAAGCATCGACGACTTGGAGCCGTTAACGCCGTCACATCTTTTTTATGGCCGCAAGATGACGTCACTTCCGCATCACACACATTTACCCGACGATGAAATGACGCAAATTCAAAGTGACCAGACGACACTAACCAATCGGGCGAAGCAGCAGTCAGACATCATCGAACAGTTCTGGAGACGTTGGAAGTCGGAGTAACTTAACTGCCTTAAGAGAGTTCCACACAACAACGGGCTCTAACGAGAAACGCATTCGGGAGATGTCGTGCAGATATACGATGAGGGACCACGTATCCGTTGGAAACTTGCTGTAGTCCTGGAGCTGATGACCGGAAATGATGGTTCAGTCCGTGCCGCGAAGATAAAGACGAAACGTGGAATAACAAATAGACCAATAGTGAAACTCTATCCATTAGAAACAGCCAGTGATGTTGAATAGAGAACATTTAAGTATTAAAAGTTAAACGCGCAAATGTGATTGAAATACTGAAATAGACAGCTGAGTGTACATGTAATTGAAATACGAGAGACAGTTAAGAATTGTTATTCAGAAACTGAGTGATAAACATTTGATATTCATTCAAATTAACGTGTATACTCGTGATCAAATTAGTGTTTCTGCAATCTTACGATTGTCACGAATGATGTTCAGGATTTTCATAAGTAATGATACATATTCTCCTCTGATTGTTAATAATTGTCACTTTTCGCGGCCCCCAGAATGTTGTGAATGTAACGTAACGTTATTAGCCGCGCCGCGCTTATGTGTATTACGTCCCTGACGTCACGCCATATTTGTTGTTGTTTATATACGTCATGTTAATATTTGAATCTGAAGTAAAGGGAAGAACCTGAACACACAACGCTTTGTACCTTTATTATCCCACACGATCGCGATATTGCTCTTGCATTCAAGATGACGGCATAATGGTCTTTAGAAATGTTTTCCTGAGGCGACTGAAAGTCCAGGATCGGTAACAACTACGTTGGATACCGTATCCACAGTGTCCCTGGTAATCACAACGTCCAGAGTGTGTCCTCGTACGTGTGTTGGCTCTTTTACATGCTGCATTCTACCAAAAGAATGTAGTATGTTATTGAATTTTAGAGTATCTTTATCAGACGGATCGTCAAGGTGGAAATTCAGATCGCCGGTCAAAATGATGTTTTTATCTGTTATTGCATATTTGATAAAACTGGGACCATTCTTCCTCTAAGAAAGTACTTGATTTCAAGCCATTGTCGTTTGATGGAGGTGGTCTGTAGATTACAGCCAATCTTAGAGAGTAGTCTTTAATATGTACACTACAGTCCATGTGTTCAAAGGTAGTGAATTGTTTGTCTTTAGTTGAAGTCAAGACTATTATTTCAATGCTAGTCTTGTGTATTAAAGCAACTCCGCCCCCACGGCGACCGCGGGGACGTGGTACATGTTTTATTTGGTAGCCTTCAGATAAGAGCTCGGTAAAGCAGGTTTTATCTGTGGATGTACAAAGCCAGGTGTCTGTTATGGCTACAAGATCAAACTCATTAGTTGATATAAAATCGTTGAGAGACAGGGTCTTGTTTTTTACAGATAAAGGATTTATGTTGCATATTGATGTGTTTTTCTGCCCGCTAACGGTGATTTTAGCTTCAATTGTGACTTTTATAAGGTTATCATGAATGGTCGTCTGTCTTTTGGGCGTTTTTTTTAAAGTCTCTATAACGCTCAAAATCAACGGAAACTTCGTTAAGTATTTCGTCAAATAAAGTTAACACCTTAACAATTAGTGTTCCTTATAGCAATATCAAAATTTCAACGCTAGATGTGGTATGATTACATAGATTTTTGTAGATACAAATGCTCGTGTTTATTTATTGTGGCCACATTAATTCCCGCGAATATATCTATTCATCCGACACACGATTACCATTTTAGTGTCCATGTGTAGTATGAATAGATATGCAAAATATAATAAAAACGAGCATTTTGTATCTACAAACATCTATTTTACCAGTCCACATCTGTCGTTGAAATTTCGGCAATTGCCATAAGGAACACTGATTATTAATTGGTTAAGTTCATTTTACGAACAATGTATGAAATGTTCTTTGATTTTGAGTAGTAATGTTACTTTAAATGGTCGT
>NC_068357.1:125650546-125681927 GCF_020536995.1 Dreissena polymorpha | reverse complement strand
GTTTAGCGATAAATATAAACATTACATGTCTGACAGGGTGACAGTAAATTTGTCAACTTGAGGAAATACTTCAACCGAGGCTAAGCTAAAGTTGACAGTATTTTTCTGAAAGTTGACAAATTTACTGTCACCTTGTCAGACATGTAATATTTATTTTATAATACCAAACAAACTATTCAAACATTAACAATTTATATGAACCATGAACAATTTAATATAAAATAATTGCATTAAATATCAGCAATGATCAACCATTAATATGTTGAGTGGTTCAGATTTTCGGGCCGAGCAAAATGAACATCGCTTTATGCGACACCGACCTAGTAATCGATTTATCCCATCAATTGTCTTAGTCGTCAATTATTTCTTTAAAAAAAATATCACCGATCCAGTTTTCCGTACTTTATTTTAATCACTTGATAACGCAATTTGTGACGTACTCGTGTGACGTCATTTCGGTGACGAAACGTTTTTGGACAACAATATGGATGTGGTGGTTTTTTATCAGTAAAATATTTGTTTAAAGCATCGAACGAATCCAAAACGTATTTCGGATTGTGTGTTTGTCATGCATGACACCTTAAGAACAGACGCTGGAAGTGTATATCGTTGTAACATTACTCCTATTAGCATTGGATTAAAGTTGCCATTGAGGTAAGATTGTCGTTCATACTAAATTGATTTGTTATGACTCCTGTTAAAGCTTAAATAATGGCATTAATCTATTCTACAGCACAGTTTCAGCTGCAATCGATATTTTAATTATCCAAATACAACGGAATTGCAAAACTGCGTACTGCGCTTGCGCGAATGGGACAGCATAATTTTTTACCATTCCGCACGTGATTGCTAAGGTAGCGGGCGACAGCATTTTTTGGACAGTAAATTTTTTTCCCGCTGGTGGCACGTTCTTGCTAAGGTAGCAGGCGACATTATTTTTTGGACAGTAATTGTTTTTCCCGCTGGGCCTGACAGTATTTCTATGTCACGATGGCCTATAGGATTTTAGCATTGTGAATAAAAGTGAGGTATAATAACAATAACTATCTACCCGTGCTATTTGCAATTTAAGTAAATTATCAGTGGGTGGTTTAGACTGAGGATGTTGTTGTAAGAAATAATTAAATTACTTAAGTATTTGATGACAGTAATATCAACCATGAATGCCAAATTTTACACTTTATTGCTTAGGTGCAGCATTGATTGCAAGTTCGCTGCTAAAGACAATTTCCAAATTGGCAAACAGGGATGCGGAATTGGACTTGGCAACCAATGTGCTGAAAAACGCCAGGTCGGACACAGTTTTCTGTATAGTGCTTATGTCAAACGCGTAACAAGAGGCCATAACAACAATATAAATTAAAGCGCTAAAACATATTAAAACACATTAATTTATAGTATACAATATATATATATATTTCAAACGTGGTAGATTGGAATATATGGCTTTATGTTGGTCTCACCGAGTGTTTGACAAAACGAAAATACACATGGAATTATTGATCGGAACATATGTGTACGGAAAACATTCAAGTCCTGATTTTTTTGTTTGCGCAATATAACACAGACAATTATAATATAGCAACTTTGTGTGAAATATAATTACGCAAATTCAAAAGGTTTCCAATACTGGGACTAGGTTGGTTCTTATTTGGAATGTATAATCAGTCGAAATAGGAATGTGTTTGATTAGATAACCATTGTGTGTGCACGTATGTATTCTTATCATTCAGTATGTCAACATATTGTAATCTTCTTGTAGGGAGTACGAACAAAAAGCATGCGACATGTTGAGTACATATTTCCATCGCAATCGGACAGGTGCCTACACGTTCCTTATTCACAAGTTTCATGAACCGTTTAGCTCAATCAACGCATTGGAATTGGCCAACGCCAACCACTTGAAGAACTTTATGGCACACACATGTTGTCAAACTAAACTCAACGCGGTCTGGAGAGGGAAAATGGCGACATATACTCCGTGGTGGCAGGTATAATAATGTAGTTTGTTTAATCGATATATAATTATAAGGACACATAGTTGTCCAGTTATATAATACGATAACCAGTTTACACAATGAACGGTTCAAGGAAGCTAGAACTTGTTCGCGTATATGAAACGTCGTGTTCAGTTGGTAGATTGCTGAACTTTCTGTTCGGGATTTATGAATCCTAATCAAAATTCAATCAAAACATATACTTATGGGTTTCAATTGCATTACTTTTATTTAAGTTGTAACGATACTAGAAACCGACATCAATACGCACGTTACCTACATGTTACTGAAGAATCGCTGATATGGACTAAGTTGTCCGTAAAAATATCGTGTATGACGACCATTTACGCAAAATACTTCATTATATGTATATGTTAAATATTCGTTACGCGAAACTATGCCCGTGGTTTATCATCATTGATACAATTATGGTTTTACTATTAAAATGTTCTCACGCAAAGAAAATGTCTTCATTGATTAATTAAATATAGCGTTGTCATATATATGATTTTTTAATTTTGGATCACAGTATTTATCAGATGAATTCTCTTCAACAACGAACTACTCAAAATAATGTGTTGCTGACTTTAATTGTGTTTTGCAGCTTTGTTCGGTTAACAGCTTTTACATCCGTTCTCATTTCATTCATATGTTTGAAAACCCAGACGATCTTGTTTAAATAACATATCTTAATACAAACATAAAATACAATAAATGTGTACTATTTATTTCTAGCATAGTTTAAATTACACAAAAACAACTTCAACAGCTATGTATGCAATAAAAATTGAGATGTGTCTTTTGGAAACAATACACCCTCCTATATACCGACTTAAAACACCCATAACAAGTTACAAATTGTGTTACAAGTCTTAAGTGGGTAGGATTTATACGATTTATCTAGGTATTGTGATATTTGAAATGTGAGTTTTTTCCCCAAAGTACGTGTGTTTTATCATTTTTAACCAGTATCGAACCATTATCGATTATTTCACAGTACTTTTAAATTGCTAACATTAAACTGTCTTAGCCTCTAGGTTAAGGTTCAAGGTCTTATTTTACATAATTATCACTGTACAGTTTGTTTGATGAAATCAACTTTCTACTGCAATATACACACTAGACGGCCATGATGTCCCTTTATCAGCTGAATTATCAAAATAAAGTGATTTCACTGGAGAAGATTGTTTAAATAATGTATATTAGGGAAACTATGTTACCAATATGGCGGGGAGAATTTCGAGTAGATAAAGGAACATTAAATAACATTGATACAAACCAGTTTATCATGCCACAAAGTCTTTGGCCAATGTGGGTTTTAATTCAACATGTATTTACGAACTGATCAATTCCAAATATCTAGACTAATATCCAGCTTGAAAGTGTAATCTTTTTTTAAAAATAGCATCATGTTATTGGAAGAGTATCAATTTACTTTTCATTATAACAATTTACTAAGGACATGTGGTCTGCTAATAGTGGACAATGGACATACGACGAACGTCGCCGAACAGCCAATTATCACAATAGCCCATTGTTAACATTTTGTGCCCAGTTGAACTAATAACATAATTCCCTATGTTGAAAAGATATTAAACGCCAAAAAAGTCTATGCCTCAGAATAAAGGATTGATTTCACTATCAGTTGATGTAATTGCACAATAAATGACGAATATTTAACCATAACCATCTAGTTTCCAATAGTTGTGAACATTTTAAAATATTGCTTACGCTTCAAAAACATGGTTTACATTTGTTAAACATTTTTTTTTGTTTCAGATCGTGATCGCCCTTTTTCTTCCTATCTTTGTGAAAACAATCAAGTTTACGCCTGAGGTATATATCAATATTGATTATTGTGTTGTATTTTTAAGAGGTTGAAAATACATATAAATACATTGCGCAATTGCGCAAACGGGGTATATACACATAGTATGTTTATATCGAGAATGAATGTATGCACTGTGTTTCTAGCGTAATTTAATCTTTATTTCTCACCGGTATAATTATTATATTACTGTACAATAATACCGTCCGTTTTAAAAGTTAAATGCATGTTAGTTCAAAACAGACACATTTGTTCTAAACATTAAGACGATGTGCTGTACAGATATATGAAAACAGTGTTTAGTGACGGAGTATTTGATGATTATATTAATGGGAAAATATTCCTCACGTATCAGTATGCAGCCTGTCATGGATTGCATTTTACATGTTATATATAATATAACAGTTTAATAATCAACATGGATTTATATTTTCCTTCATCATTGATAGATCCATACAGTGCAACTTGAGTGAGATCTTGGATTTCTTATTACTAATTTATTTTGACCATACCCATTCTCGACAAGGCGCGTTAGCAGGTCAAATAATCGCGCTGTAGATTCGTTTGAATATGTTCGTTTTCATTGTCAAGACGTTTCAAATTTAAATTAAATTTGAAAACGTAGAAAACATTGAGATAAATTATCAATTGAGAGCAGTACGAGATTGTAATGAAATGGCAATTTTTAAATTATAAAATCAGTACATCGCAAAAAGATCAAATATCACATTAGCAAATCACATGAAAGGAACTAAAATCGCCGATAAAGAGGACGATTTAAAAACTAATTTGTCGTAATTGAGAAACGAAGGGTAAATTGCAATTGTGTGCTGCAAAATGTCAATGCGTGTTTAAGAATCGTGTGTTTCTTTTAAACGATGATTCAAACGAGCTTCGGAACAGTAAATGAGCAAATATGAATGGCTTTTGGATAGATTTTAATCATACTGACCTCAATCCAATAAAGCAATCAACGAAGCTAGAGTAGTTAAATGTTCGTGAATTATTGCAATATTCAATTCACGCTCTGTATTAAAGTAAACATATTTGGTTTTATAGAAATCTCAGGATGCAGGCGACAGCTTTGGCACATTTGATGATTTGTATCACTTGTATACTGCTCCTATATCGGTATTTGCAACAAATACTGTAAGTTGTATAGCTGCATAGTTCGTTTTTTTCTTGATTATCTTTGTTTCGTTATGAAATTTGCGTTCATTTAATATACGGGTATCATCTATGTTGATGTTTGCCTTGTGTATATTAACTTAATATATCAAAGCAAAGTAAACATATTAAATATATATTGTATTTAACCGTTTAAATTAATTCCTGATGATTCCATATTATTTGTTAATACACACTATGTAGCTAGATGCAATAAACATAAACGAAATCAAAACGTTAAATCATATTTAGTGTAAAAAACTAATCTAAACTTGATGTCATCGAACGCCTAAAGCTTTTGGAATATTACCGAGTATATTTCATGGGTAGTGCAAGTACTTGGTATCGTTGTGGAGATTTAAATAAAGATCCAATTAGTGGGGAACGAAACCGTGACGTCCCGGTCGCAAGGCGGACAGCATATCCACTACGCAACGGCGACCTTAATCATACTTGTCAAATAGGCAATATATGTATCATTACCAAATTACAAGCGTAATGTGAATTAATTGGCAAATAGATATATCAATTATATTTTAGATATCGTTTCTGATTTTCGTGGGACTGTGTTCATACTTCGTGCTTGTGGAGTTGGAAGTACGTGTCACTCTTTTAGAGTATGTTATCTGGGGCTGGGCATTGACGTTACTGTTCGAAGAGTTCAGACAGGTAACATTAAAACACAATTATTTAACAAGAACAATTATGAAATGTTGGGTTAGTGCCTTTAAACGGTCAGTACAAAGCCTGGCGTTTTAACTAGTTAATGGCTAATTTAACCTCACTCTAAGTCTAGAATCAATCACAAAAGACACATTTTTCAGTAAAAATAAAACACATATCGTAGATATTCAAGCAATAACAAAAAGCAATATTTCGCTTTAATTACTGTTAAAATTCCTCAATAATTAAGATACAACAGAAACACTGGTTTAGGCACGATGAAAGGAAATGAGTACTTGCCACATATTTTCTTATTGACAAGATTTAAGAACTAAGCATAAGTATATACTCTACCACGCAAATCTACACTTCAGTTAATCAGCAGTGATGGGAGCATAGCAAGAAAACTCCGATACTGGTTTGCTTCTTACTGGAACCAATACGACTTGGCTATGTTCATTGTTGGTGTTGCGGCTATTATTGTGAGATTGACTGTAAATGGGGATGACGAATTCGACTCTGTTCGATATTTGTATAGGTACGCGTCCATTAAAATAAAGCAGCTGTGTCTATCGTGTTTTCAAGACAGCTTCTAAAAGATGAACTGTACATATTAATTTGTTCAAATGTGTCACATTTCAGTAATAAGTAAAACTTACTAATCGTTAAATGCTATTTAGTAAATTTCAAAAATTCGTGTATCTATATATTTAAATTATATGGATGATTCTCATAATGAAATACCCATTTACCTGTCTATAGAAAGCGAGCAAAAATCGCTGATCAAAATGAATTCATATTCAACTTTAAACTATATTTTTCCAAACGATTTTTTTCAGTATAACAGTGGCAATGTTTTACGTACGCTCTCTGCAGAGCTTCCTCGTAGAAGAGAACTTAGGGCCCAAAATTATCATGCTAGGAAAGATGGTATTGCGATGTTTATGTTAAATACTGATAAAAATATTTTGTTAAATACACATGCACTATTTGGTAGTATGCATTGTTATGCAATATAAGCAAATACAACTTTACACATGGTTTTCAGATTATCGATCTGATAGTGTTCGTGCGTGTGTTCCTGATATTCGTTCTTAGCTTCGGGATCATGTACACTGCAAATCTTTTTCCAAACTCACGACTATCGCTACAACTTTTGAAAAGGATCTTCTACGTGCCATACTGGCAGATTTATGGGGAAAATTTCTTAGAATTCCTTGAAGGTATACATGTTTTGTTTATATATACGTAAAGTTATATTTATGCGTCGGTATATATTCTGTAGTAACCGCTGTGTCTCGTCCTAAACCCGTTCCGAAATTATGTTACCGTTGATCTTAAATCAAAATCGACAGAAGTAATATTTGCACTGCATTCACATAACGCGTTGAAATTTTAATTGCATTTTAGGCCTAAATGAAGATACGACCATCAAATGTATTTAGAGCTTAGTATATTACATATCAAGAATACAAAGGTCACTTTTGTAAGATTGCAATGGATATGTACACTTTCGAGTTACGTACTTATAGTTTTTTCCGTTCTCAAAGTTGTAATTGAAAATATATTCAAACCTCCTCTGAACATTTGCTTCTTTCTTCAACATATATTGGTACTATGTGCAGGCAATACACCAAAATTTATATTTTATCTTTCACATGTTGTTTATAAATAAACATGTTCTTACTAATTAAATTAATACGGATGAGGATACAATAGGGCTTTACGAAAGCGATTGGAAATCATTGACAATGCATATGGAAAAGAGTAGGCATGTTTTAAAAACATTTCTTGATTGGAAAATATACCAATATATACCTTGCAGACAAAGGTGTGTCAAATATTTGTAGAACCCTTCATGTGTTTAACAAAATAATAAGGCTTGTATAAATATTTTTATTTGTTGAGATCAGTTAAATGTAAGGATAACATGTGTCTTTTACGTAGAAGTGTTTATCAAAACACTTAGCGTACTTCATTGTATATTAACGTACTAATTGAATGACTGATCAATAGGTGCAGACATCTTTTGATGAACCGATTTCAATTAGTTCGTGTGCAGACTTTCATAGCAGCTGGAAACTAAATGAATAAAAACATCAATCATAATAGGCATACATGCAATTTTTTAAGATTGAAAGTGTAACCAATATGGTATTCCCCCTGAATATAGTAACGTTTTAACGCTATGCTTATTCCCTCACGCTCATATCAATATTATAACAGCGATGTGGTTGCGAAATGGTTAGGAACGACTAAATATACTGCCATGATATTTTTATTAACATTCTTTCACTGGTATTCACGCTTTTGCATTGAAAAAACAATACGAACTTTAAATATACTTTTACTAAACAACTGTCCCATTATCTATATTGCAATTGTCGTACTTTGTTTTTGATTCGTGACGAAATTTATATTACTCCAGCGATCGCAAGTGTCATTGGGACATTTTTTTTTTTTGATATTTTCGTAACAACTATTTTTCTGAGCGTCTATGTTAACAACCATGTTTATTCAGAAACCATTAAATAAACACTCAGTAAAAGATTATCATTTGTTTGAAATGATATTTACTAAGAAGACGTCAAGCCCATTTAAATAAAACTCATATATGAAAAGTTATCAGAAGTTCTATTTCATATATTACATTATGTAAAATATGGACACAACATATATTGCATTGTCTTAATTTGAATATTTAAATGGAACATCCGTTCATTTTGTTGAAATCCCGTAGCGAGTAAACATAATGGAAATTCTTGCAAATAATACTATTAGTTAATGAATTTGAAATGTATACACAGATGCATACGTAATTTAGTCAATATTCCGTAAACAGGTTACCTATTTATATTATTTTGATTATCGCATGTTAAGACCCGTATTAATGAACATAAAGAACAAAAACATGCGTGTGCGAGGTATATGTTTATTTTACACAAATACAATATTTATTCGAATCGATTACACGGTGACACAGTCTAAACCAAGTGTTTTTATTCCGCAGGTGATGATAATGGTTGTACCAGAAATGAAAGTGTTTGGCGTGATACTGGTGATATGAGATGCCCTGAATCCAAGGTCCTGGTCCCAGTTCTGGGAGGATTGTACATGTTTCTGACAAACATTCTTTTGATCAACCTCTTGATTGCTATGTTCAGGTAATGTTTTCATATCAGTAATAATCAGTAAACGCAAATCTTGTGTGAATAATTTGAGCTTACAATTATATACAGTGTCGCTCAAAGACCATAGAACTGTTTTAGCATCTAATAAGTCAATAGTTTGTTATTATTAATATATGTTTTAAAATATACGATTTAATATTATTTGTTCATGTATTTCATTGTTTCAAGCTACACGTTCCAAACTATACAAGATCAGTCGGAAAAGATCTGGAGATTTTATCTCTACAGTATTGTGCGTGAATATTACGAGAGACCAGTTATTCCTCATCCGTTTATTATTTTGGCTCATGTGGTTCGAATTATATGTCATCTGAGATGCTGCAATGCCAAACAGTCAGACAATGAATTCAGTAAATAACTTTCTATATATATATAATACAGCACACAAGTAAGTAAAACACTTTCGACATGATTATATAAAGGCTACTGCTTAAAACACGGTTGTAACGTGAATTGCACATTTGTTATCAATATTTGAGCCTTTGTGTGTTTATAAAGTAACACTCAGGACAATCATTTGCGCAATGTTTTGCATATTTAGCCATATATATCTATACCAATACATACTCATAGCTAAGCATCCACAATATGTAAAAACTCTATTTGCAGACATCGTTACATATGGATATTTTAAAAAACGAAATGCACAATTCACATTCTATAACAACCAATAAACATTTACAAAATTGCATCAAGTTCGTTTGAAAGAGTCTTTTATTAAGCAAATACTAAGAATAAGTAAAACCGCTAAAAATTGATTATATAATGGTCAAGTATGCTATGACTTTTTCTTTGGTTGTCTCGATTTAGCACACACAAAACTACTGGAGTCAATGAAATACTTGGTTGAGAACGGGGATTTAAAAGAAAGGTATGTATATGTACTCGTTATTTTACTACAAAGTTTTCATGTGAATTAGTGTTAGTTTGGTCCCACCAGTGTGTAATCATACTTCCGTGACTATGCTCTTTTATGTATGTGTCTGAGGGAATGTTAGGATTACTAATGTGCAAACAAACCACCTACTTCGGACTTGAACATGTGACGAGTGTATGTCGAAGTACCTCCATTGTGAGTAATCAAGTAATCAAATTATGAAACGTTACTAAGACACTTGCAGCGAAAGGAATTTGCGATTACAATGACATTCGACGAGGTATTGTAAATAATTGCTTACCTTACGACACTAACTTACAAAAGAACGTGTACACTTTGAAACGGTGTATATGATGTTTACCTTGGTTTTGGGAGTTCAAAGAACACTAACACACATTTATCCGTAGTTTCTAAAACAAAATGTTATACTTTAAAACAGCAATGTACTTTGTTAAGGCCATGGGAGTAACAATTTTAAATAATCAAAGGTAAACGCAATTCTGGTTTTAATAGATATAAAAATCATTAAATATTGGAACGAAAACTGAATTGTAGGATCCAAGTTCATATTCCTGTAAATAGTGTATTTGTATTGCAATGACGTTTATATATATATTGTTCAAATAAGTACGTCAAAAACGATAAGGACAATTATTGATGGCGGTTTATTATAGATATTATTTGCTACGTTCACTACGCAGAAAGTAATTTCAATTCAAATATGTTATTTCCAAGTACCGAGTTTGAAACCATATTATTACTTTAAACACTAATAAATTTAAGCTACATATGCACCGTTTAAAGTGCCCAAAATTGCTGCGATGTCAGAAAATAGAGGTAAAAACACTGTAAGAATGTATATTTTGAATATACTAAACATAAACATAAGTATGTATTTACAGTTCATTCTGGAATTTTTTAACAGATGCGAACTTTTTTAGATATCTGTGTGAAAGGAATATTCAATTATATATTAACTAGTTCAATAACATATGCATTCAGAGACTAAATAATTATATATGTTTAATAGAATTCAGTAGATGTATTACTAATGCTTTTGTATAAGAAGCCTTAAGTAACAATGAATTACTCGGTGCAAGATGAATGTCATTGAAAATCCAAACTCAGTGACAATTCTTTGCTTATGAAGCTTAATGCAAACTCGATTTTCCAGAGGGAACCTACGATCGGCGCTGGTCACACGGATCAAAAGGGATCCACCATTAGCTCAAGCCAGAGAACATCTAAAGCAACCTGTCAGGGAATCTGACATCAGCCTTTGCGAAAGGTCAGATTGATTTTCAGAATTTTGCGACATTAATTACTTGCTTGTACAGTTCTGTTAGGATCAATGCTATTGAGTTTGTCATTCAATATGGGACTGGTATCAACCGTGTCTCTTCATTTTCAGAAATTCATTCTTCAATTGTTGATTCGGAAGGCTAAACACACACACACAATCGGATACAAACATCATGAGGAGATGAAATGTGTGTAGCGTATTTCATTCACGAAGAAGTACATCAATAATTTTTTTTAAAGAATTGTTAAATTTAAAAACAAAAACAGTAAAAAGTCGCTTTGTCTTATAATTACACCTATTAGTTTAATTGGAAGTCTAACATGTTTAAACAAGCATTACATAATTGACTGTAAAATGAAAGGAAGTAAGTAAATGCGTGATGAATTTTAAGAGACCTGTGCATGTGTGAATTATAATAGTTAAAAAAGATATGCAAACAGTTTAATTGTGTCATGCTGATGGATTCCACGTAATAAGGAGTTTTTTGCCAATAACAAGCGACAATGAGGTCAACGTTAGCTGCTTACTTCTTCTGCAATGGGTATATATACATGTCATTGATTGCGTGCTGATGGGGCTGTTTTAAAGTTGTTAGAAATATGCGCACTCATAGAAAAACGGATTAGAAAATAGACAACAACAGAAGGGAAAGTTTGTTTCCGACACGTTTTTTGTAATTTTCCTATATCACATGTTAAACATCAATACACTTTGTGCTATTATACCTCTTATAGGCAATAGATTGTTTTTATAGATAAACAACTTATCATTTTTCTTCGTAACAAACTGAAAGGGTCATTTTATTATTTTTTGTGTAGACAACCGTTTGCATTATATGTTTTCATAACATGAGATTTAATAGTAATTTAGTTTAATATTTTTATTTAATTATGTGAGTTGTTTTAACAATTTTTATCGGGTTTAGATTATTTCTTTAAAACAATCTAATTAGTTTAGGTAAGGTTTATGCTGACATTTTTTGTACATTTACCATTACACTTTTTATATTTGTGTTATCCCAAAAGAAAGATAACATGCAGTTTTTAGCATACATTTTCGTATTGTACGTGATATGCATACGTATGTTGTGTTGCGAACTAACTAGTGTTTATGCAATCAGTATCATTTTCAATACTCACTAATTATATTCTGTTTTTGGTATACTAATTAACTTTTATGAATTGTTTATCAGAATGTAGGTTTTGTAAATATGGACTAACCGCATATTGACAAAGGCTACCGACGCCTACATACTGTTTTTATATTTAGTTTGTTGTATTATTTACATGTCTGTGCTTTCTTAAATACGGACACGAGAAAATGCTAGATACATTTTATGTGATAAGTGGTGCAAGCCGAATCCACGAGGGTCGACCATTCTTGTTGAAGCAGGCATGGATTCTACAGATGTAATTAAACTTGCGGATATTGCAAGAAGTGGCAGGATGAAGGTCACGTTTGGTTATTTTCACAATAGCTCAACATTCCTGTGAGACAGACACTTTCGAATTTCGAATTTCTTTTGATATAATTATCTTTTGTTTTCTGTAACATTTATGTTTTATATGGTAAAGTTGATCTTTTATTTTGTTATTGATTGGTTACTTACCGTTTTGTTAATTCTAAACAGATTCATTAGACTCATATTTTCATCATACATATGTGTTGGTATCAAATTCTAGTTTCTTTTTCGTTTTAAAATTAGTTGAATGTATATATTGCGACCTAACCAGGTATGCATGGTGATATATAGTATGTCTAGGTTGTCCGTTTAGAGCTATATTGTGTGCAAACATAACGTTTGAAGCTTACCATATGTTTCTGTGTAAGCATGTTTTTATTTTATGTTATTATTCACTGTTACCTCTCCTCACATTGTATGCACTCTAATGTGTTTTGAATCAGTCAAGCCGACAGAGGAGACTGTATTTGTACTTGTTTAGGCATGCGTGAACATTTTAGTTCGTAGTTGATACGGTTACGTTGTATCCTAAAATGTAAACATCGACTTAACATCGACTAAACATCGAATTTGTATTGCTTCCATTTTATTTTTAAGAAAAATTATTAATGCAACTTTCATCTATCTTCTAACTGAATACGAGTAATAAATGTAAGTAAAAAATATCATATTTGACGCATAACTTTGATTGGGCATTTCGAATGATAATGCGGTACATTATTCTAAAATTTATATTTATATTTGAATAGTTGTTTAATAAATGATTGCTTTAGATTATGCGCATGCTCACTATTATAACCTGACTTAAGTCATGAGCTTTTATAATTGAAGTGTGTGATTTTTGTCAGCGTCAAAACTGCTCTGGAAGCATGTATCGAACAATGTATATATGGATTTGCATATATGTGTTTGTTCTCAACAAAACTCATTTAGATCTAATTCTCGATAGATATAAACACATAAGTGTGCAAAGTGGGAATATGCATTGTTTTGATAAATTACTTCATTGTGAAGAAAACAATAAATATGTCCTTCTTTCTGACCAACTTGTCAATGAGCTATTTTTCTATACGTATACAACAATGACAAGTTTGTATTTCTTGAATGTTTTATGTGTGTTAAAATGATTATTTTCTTCAAGACGTTAAATGCCGAGGAAATACTAAAAATGTTTTATTAATTATTCCAATGAATGTATTAACAACAATTATGTTCACATCATTAACACAGAAACATGCCAACATATATTAATTAAATTGTTTTTTTTAAATATTTATTATTTAACTAATAATCTACATTATGCCTTGTTTTTTGTTTTTTCTATGCAGAGCGAGAACATTTAATTACCATTTGTTGAACGATTATACACACTATTTTATCAGAACCTTGTTATATTATACATCAAGTTTTCTTGAACTCATGTAGAGTTTTGTATTGTTTTAAAAAGGAAACAGAACACTGACAAATACATAGAACTTGCTAAGAACATATACTCGCGAAGGGAGGCAACCTTCCACTATATGGTCTGATGAATTTTAGATTAACGCCCTTGATACTCGGTCGTTTGTACCGTAACAGATTGTACTATGTTTGCAAGTAATTAAGGGGACTAATATGTCTTTTTCTTTTCAAAATACATATCAACAACAAATTTCCAAAAACAATACTGAGGCTAAGCTGAGTAACTCTGCGTCCGTGGACTTAATGAATTCGAACACACGAGATTGCGCTTACAAAAACTTATTTACGAGCGACGTATCATGATATTTTTTTCTAAAACAAAGTAAATTTATAGCACATACACGCCCGACAATTACGTCCGACTGATTCATAACTTACGTTTACCCGTTGTCAAATGTGCATAAATAGTCGTACGTTTATGCGTCGTTTGCAAAATGAACATATACGAAAAATACGTAATTTGTTGACTTCCTAAGCAATCAAAAGGTATGTAGTTGAAATTTAATTTCACTAACAGTTGAACTTGATATAACGAAAATATATTTTAAAACATCTTAAAAATGCTTTTTTATATTTAATTCGAATGCCTTAAAATTGATAAAATCAATCGTTTGACCATTTTAGTCTCAATATTAAATTATGTAAAATCAAATTCGAATAGGCCATTAAATAGCAAGTGACATTGGATTGTCCTGTTTAGCCTTTTTACACGATCATTTGTCTGTACCGTTGTAAAATTGTATTTAAAATGCATTAATATCATCCCCTATAAATACTTAACGATCCCTAGCAACATCATCAGATCGATACATATCTACTATATAAATACATGAATACTGAATTTATAAGGGCATCCAAGGCATTTAAAAAACAACAACATGCAAACATATTCACTAATTAAGGACTTGGACCGAACATTCTGAGCTAAAGATCAATTACCAGTATTTCTAACTGTTCATCTTTTACTTGCTTTGTGATGAGCTTTACTATAGGATTTTTTGTATTGATAATTTGTATTTATGATTCAAACCAAATGCATATAGTCGATAACTGCTGCATCATACACCGATTAAAAAGCATACTAAGCTTTTATTGAGTTATTTACAGACCAGAACACAATAACCGTTACTTTGTAAGGCACGATGAAATGATGTAAAACGAGTTTCAACTACGTTGCGTCTTTATTTAACACGCATGCACAACTAAGCATCATATATTTTTGACATTTAGATCACCGTTTAGAAATGCCGGAAAGTACATTTAAACTTGGGTCCCGGAGATAGATTATATTTTGTTTAGTTTGTGTTTGCACAGGTCCTTGTACACTTATTTCAAATGTGCTATGTTGTTGTAAGTTTCGGAAAATGCTCAAAGCAATTTGTGTGAATCACCATGAGCGATGAAAAGATTTTCCAACTGCAACTTCAGACGTAGCATAGGTTATTTCTGTATGACAGTTGGTAATATCTTAATAATCGCAAACGTCTAATCATAACCAGATATATTATGTAATTGCATCATAGAACTTTTCTATAAATAGATGTTGATATCACTAAGCTATTCAGTCAGGAAGACCTTTCTTGATTGACAAGGGATTTCATTGGATGGCTGAACATAGACGACAGAGTATGTTGTTCCATTATGCCACTCATTGTTTCGCACTTTCGATAAGAAGCGCGAGAACGCGATCAGTTGGGCGAAATACGACATAGGTTTAAGATTAAGATGCGAGATCAAGAAATTGATACCGTGATCTCGTACTAAAATATCGCGCCCTCGCATTGTGTTTTCACGTTTTAGGCCTTTGTTCGACAAACCGTAATATTAGAATTTCGTTTAATCAATCAAGCAACACATTTTCATAGTCCTGAAACTTAAGATAACATTCCAGACCTGTATTTGCTGCTTCTGCTACTGTTGCTGCTGCTACTGCTGCTGCTGCTGCTACTCCTGCTGCCGCTACTGCTGCTACTGCTGCTGCTGCTGCTACAGCTTCTAATGTATCTACTAGTACTTTTAGCACAACTACAACTACTGCTACTGTTGGTGGTGCTGCAACTGCTTCTACACTGCTACTGCTGCTATTACTACTCCTGATTCTGCTACCACTAGAACTACTACTACAACTTCCACCAGTCCCACTACTACTACCACTAATTCCACTCTCACTAGCACACACTACCGCTACTACTACTACTACTACTACTACTACTACATGTACTTCTACTACTACTACTACTACTACTACTACTACTACTACTACTACTACTACTACTACTACTACTACTACTACTACTACTACTACTACTACTACTACTGCTACTACTAGTACTGCTACTACTACAACTACTTTAACTGAAAAATCTGGATAATGCAAAGCATGCAATGTTTATGCAGTTATTTGCTACTGCTACTACTGCTGCTGCTTCTTCTACTACTACTACTACTGCTACTAATACTACTACTACTGCTGCTACTACTGCTACTACTGCTGCTGAGCTACTCCTGCTACTACTGCTACTTCTGCTACTGCTTCTACTGCTGTTACTTCTGGTACAGCTGCTACTGCTACTACTGCTGATTCTGCTGCTGCTGCTACTGCTGCTGCTGCTATTGCTGCTTCTGATGCTGTTGTTCCTGCTTCTAATGCAGTTACTACTACTGCTACAACAACTACTAACACTGTTACTGCTGCTGCTACTGTCGCTACTGCTGCTACTGCTGCTGCTGCTGCTGCTGCTTCTGCTACTGCTTCTACTGCAGCTACTACTAATACTACTACTACAACTTCTACTGCTACTGTTGGTGGTGCTGCAACTGCTACTACACAGCTACTGCTACTATTACTACTCCTGATTTTGCTTCTACTACAACTACTACTACCACTACCAGCAGTCCCACTACCACTACCACTACTACCAGTCTCACTACCACTACCGCTACTACTACTACTACTACTACTACTACTACTAGAACTACTACGACTACTACTACTACTACTACTACTACTACTACTACTACTACTACTACTACTACTACTACCACTACTACTACTACTACTATTGCTACTATTACTGCAACTACTACTACTACTACTACTACTACTACTTCTACTGCAGCTACTTCTGCTACTACTACTACTGCTGATACTCATTCTACTGCTGCTACTGCTGTCACTCCTGCTTCTGCTGCTACTGCTGCTTATGCTATTGCTGCTACTGCTGCTGCTGCTACTGCTGCTGCTGCTGCTGCTACTGCTTCTACTGCAGCTACTTCTACTACTACACCAACTACTAATACTGTTACTACTGCTACTGCTGCTACTGCTGCTACTACTGCTGCAGCTGCTGCTGCTACTGCTGCTGCCACTGCTGCTGCTGCTGCTACTGCTGCTGCTGCTGCTACTGCTTCTGCTTCTACTGCTGCTGCTGCTACTGTTGCTGCTGCTGCTGCTGTTATTGCTGCTACTAGTTGCCGCTATTTTTACTTAAGCTGAACAAGTTACTATAACACCTTGCTTGCAGATGTAAAAATTACTCCCACACCGGTCGACAAACGACACTTGCGCAATATTGGCTCGAAATATCGCGCGAGTGTCGTATTGAGCGTCGAGAGAATGTCATGCGTCGAGAGAATGTCGTTTGTCGACCAAGTGATTTTTAGGTCGACAGGCGACATTTTCGCGATATATCATATTGAATGTCGCGCGTCGTATCGTGCCTCGAGAAAATGTCGAGAGAATGTCGAGTGTCGCGCTCGAAGGTTGACACACGACATTCAAGCGACATTCAAGCGACATTCAAGCGACATTCTCTCGACGCTCGATACGACGCGCGACAATTCAGTCGACAGTCAAGATTTTCTGCGATATTTTTTTTCTAAAACCCAGCGCGATATGCGCCACTCAAATATTGATTGTCGCATGATTGTCGCGCGTCGTATTGAGCGTCGAGAGAATGTCGCTTGAATGTCGTGTGTCGACCTCGAAGGCTTGGCCCTATCCGGATGCCGTAAATAATCGATTAAGCAAAAAGAAAAAAAGAAAAGAGAGCAAGCAAAAATGAAAGTGTACGTGGGGCAATACATAACTGTATGAAACTGTGTGAACGAAATGATGGGGTTTTCCCATGATTGTGAAGTTTCCCGTTATCTATTATAATAGCGGACGGACCTAATAAAAAGCACAGGCAAGTGCGCCCCAAATTATGCAAATTAACGCAAACCGAATGAATTCATTCCTGACTCGAGATCATCCGTAAAACGAAAAAGATGACACTGTGATACTATTATTAGATGCTAAAAAGTTGTAGAATGTTTGCATTTTAACGTTTTCACACAAACGTTACTCAATGTAGGGTTTTCCTTTTGTAAATTCCACGTATATGCAAAACCGGGAGTGTACACGCTCAATAGTTTCATTGTATCGAAACCCCCATATCTCTGAGGAGTAGCATAAAATTGGGGTCACCATTGCATCGAATAGTTTGAACGCATCCTTAGGTTGGAAGTATCCAAATCGTTTTTGAAATCTGTATATGTTATCCACCGCCTTCGAAGCTTGTAGACTTAATATTTCCTGGGTTTTGGTCCATGACAGGGTTGGCGTAAAATAAGCTCCCAGGTATTTATAATTCTGCACAACTTCAATTTGTTCACCGTTATAAAACCACTTTTCATAGGATCTTAGCGCGCCTCCGTTGCGAAACACCATAATTTTTGACTTTTCAACATTTATTTTCATCCCGGTTAGGGAGCAGAATTGTTCAATACAGTTTATTTGTCTTTGTAGGTTTTGCTTTGTATCGGCCGTGCTGGCTATATCGTCAGCAAATAGGAAGGCATATATGTCATCAGTGTTTTCGTTAATAAAGACTCCATTTTCGCACTTCATTTCCAAAAGTCTGCTAGATCATTAATAAATAGTGAAAAAATCAGAGGCGAGCTGACACAGCCCTGTTTCGTTCCGATCGAGCAATTAAAGAATCTTGGTAAGCCATCTTTTACTTTAACACACGACCTTAAGTTGCTATACATAGATTTAAATATATTCAAAAACTTGCTGTCATCTTTGATACCTTTCCTGATCAAACAACGCCCTAAATTGTCATGAACACACGAATCAAATGCTTTAAAGAAGTCAATAAAGAACACGTACATTCTCCCCCTTTTCTTACACAAGTATTTTTGAATAACAGCCTGCAAATTAAATATATTGTCCACCGTAGAATAATTTCTAGGAAAACCAGCTTGAGATTCAATAATTACATCATTTTCTTCGCACCAACTAGTCAGCCTTTTATTTAATATATTAGTAAATATTTTACTTATACTACTTATGAGCGATATGGCCCTATGATTATTAGGCTCGTCTCTACTTCCCTTTTTGTGCAACGGTACTATTATACTTTCGCTCCATTCCGCGGTAAAACTACCTTCCTCGTAAATAGTATTAAATAAGTCTTTCAAATAAGGCACACTGATTTGGTAGGTATGTGTGAACATCTCAATACATAATCCATCTACGCCTGGGCTACAGTTATCTTTCAACGAACGAATGCGTGCTTCAATTTCGTCAGCAGATATTCTTACGGTCCAGTACGTCTGCGTTTATGTGGGTGGCCAGTTCTGTAAACTCGTTCTGGTTAACGGAACGGGATGTATTATATGGCACTTTTTGTTGTTGAAAGTTTTTATATAGCATGATAGTATTGGGCAGTGTTTATGGAGATATCAGTTTAAGATAAATAAATTACGTGTATTAGGCTTTTCCTTTACGTTGGCAAATTAGATACTTATATACTGTTTTTCGTTTATGTTTGCAAGAAAAATGTGACATACCGGTAATATTACTTTATTAGTGTACTGAACAAAATTACAGTTTTTTTTTCGAAGAACACACCCTAAAATTTGCATGCCTGTACCTTTGATATCGTTAGAATATGAATAACAATAATGGCATCCAGATGTAAATAAGAATGTTTTTTTATTGAGCCAGTGCCTGGACCAATAAGTAAACTTTGGAACAATCTCTACAAATATGAAGATATAATACGTTATTGGCGAGTCTCACATGACTGTAAATGCGACCGTTTGCACAACGAGTGCGCTAAGGCCATACAGCGTCTGCAATGCCAGCATACAGATTTTTATTTTCTTGCAGAATTATTCATCAATCCCTACACTTCAAGGAACGAAGAACGCATTTACGTTTAATTGAAGGGACCTTTTCACGTTTGGTAAATTGACAAAATTGAAAACATTTGTTTTAGATTGGCAAATGTTCGTTGTAGTTATGATATTTGCAAAGAAACAGTAATACTGAATATTTGCTTCGCAAAAATATTAAACAAAATATCCATCATATGAATCTTTTGACGATTTAAAAACATAAAAATTATAAAGCGTTAAAACCCCCAAAAAGTGAATAATTTCGATAGATCTGTTGCTATTGTTTATATTAAGTATCAAATACACCACCAACTGTATCAGCAAGGGTGGCCGAATGGTTTAAATGGTAGTCTTTAAACTTGTAATCTACTACTACTACTGCTACTGCTATTGCTGCTGCTGCTACTGTTACTGCTGCTGCTACTTCAACTTTTAACACTACTAGTACTACTTCTACAACAACAACTACTACTACTACTACTTCTTCTACTACCACTACTACTACTTCTACTACTACTACTACTACAACTACTACTACTACTTCTACTCATACTTCTACTACTACTACCTACTACTACTACTACTACTACTACTACTACTACTACTACTAGTACTACTACTACTACTACTACAACTACTACTACTACTACCAGTACAACAACAACAAAAACTACTACTACTACTACTACTACTACTACTACTTCTACTACTACTACTACTGCTACTACTACTACTACTACTACTACCACGACTACTACTACTACTATTGCTACTATTACTGCAACTACTACTACTACTTCTACTGCAGCTACTTCTGCTACTACTACTACTGCTGCTACTCATTCTACTGCTGCTACTGCTGCTACTGCTGTCACTCCTGCTACTGCTGCTACTACTGCTGCTTATGCTGTTGCTGCTAATGCTGCTGCTGCTACTGCTGCTGCTGCTGCTGCTGCTACTGCTTCTACTGCAGCTACTTCTACTACTACACCAACTACTAATACTGTTACTACTGCTACTGCTGCTACTGCTGCTACTACTGCTGCAGCTGCTGCTGCTACTGCTGCTGCCACTGCTGCTGCTACTGCTGCTGCTGCTGCTACTGCTTCTGCTTCTACTGCTGCTGCTGCTACTGTTGCTGCTGCTGCTGCTGTTATTGCTGCTACTAGTTGCCGCTATTTTTACTTAAGCTGAAAAAGTTACTATAACATCTTGCTTGCAGATGTAAAAATTACTCCCACACCGGTCGACAATCGACACTTGCGCAATATTGGCTCGAAATATCGCGCGAGTGTCGTATTGAGCGTCGAGAGAATGTCATGCGTCGAGAGAATGTCGTTTGTCGACCAAGTGATTTTTAGGTCGACAGGCGACATTTTCGCGATATATCATATTGAATGTCGCGCGTCGTATCGTGCCTCGAGAGAATGTCGAGAGAATGTCGAGTGTCGCGCTCGAAGGTTGACACACGACATTCAAGCGACATTCAAGCGACATTCTCTCGACGCTCGATACGACGCGCGACAATTCAGTCGACAGTCAAGATTTTCTGCGATATTTTTTTTCTAAAACCCAGCGCGATATGCGCCACTCAAATATTGATTGTCGCATGATTGTCGCGCGTCGTATTGAGCGTCGAGAGAATGTCGCTTGAATGTCGTGTGTCCACCTCGAAGGCTTGGCCCTATCCGGATGCCGTAAATAATCGATTAAGCAAAAAGAAAAAAAGAAAAGAGAGCGAGCAAAAATGAAAGTGTACGTGGGGCAATACATAACTGTATGAAACTGTGTGAACGAAATGATGGGGTTTTCCCATGATTGTGAAGTTTCCCGTTATCTATTATAATAGCGGACGGACCTAATAAAAAGCACAGGCAAGTGCGCCCCAAATTATGCAAATTAACGCAAACCGAATGAATTCATTCCTGACTCGAGATCATCCGTAAAACGAAAAAGATGACACTGTGATACTATTATTAGATGCTAAAAAGTTGTAGAATGTTTGCATTTTAACGTTTTCACACAAACGTTACTCAATGTAGGGTTTTCCTTTTGTAAATTCCACGTATATGCAAAACCGGGAGTGTACACGCTCAATAGTTTCATTGTATCGAAACCCCCATATCTCTGAGGAGTAGCATAAAATTGGGGTCACCATTGCATCGAATAGTTTGAACGCATCCTTAGGTTGGAAGTATCCAAATCGTTTTTGAATTCTGTATATGTTATCCACCGCCTTCGAAGCTTGTAGACTTAATATTTCCTGGGTTTTGGTCCATGACAGGGTTGGCGTAAAATAAGCTCCCAGGTATTTATAATTCTGCACAACTTCAATTTGTTCACCGTTATAAAACCACTTTTCATAGGATCTTAGCGCGCCTCCGTTGCGAAACACCATAATTTTTGACTTTTCAACATTTATTTTCATCCCGGTTAGGGAGCTGAATTGTTCAATACAGTTCATTTGTCTTTGTAGGTTTTCTTTGTATCGGCCGTGCTGGCTATATCGTCAGCAAATAGGAAGGCATATATGTCATCAGTGTTTTCGTTAATAAAGACTCCATTTTCGCACTTCATTTCCAAAAGTCTGCTAGATCATTAATAAATAGTGAAAAAATCAGAGGCGAGCTGACACAGCCCTGTTTCGTTCCGATCGAGCAATTAAAGAATCTTGGTAAGCCATCTTTTACTTTAACACACGACCTTAAGTTGCTATACATAGATTTAAATATATTCAAAAACTTGCTGTCATCTTTGATACCTTTCCTGATCAAACAACGCCCTAAATTGTCATGAACACACGAATCAAATGCTTTAAAGAAGTCAATAAAGAACACGTACATTCTCCCCCTTTTCTTACACAAGTATTTTTGAATAACAGCCTGCAAATTAAATATATTGTCCACCGTAGAATAATTTCTAGGAAAACCAGCTTGAGATTCAATAATTACATCATTTTCTTCGCACCAACTAGTCAGCCTTTTATTTAATATATTAGTAAATATTTTACTTATACTACTTATGAGCGATATGGCCCTATGATTATTAGGCTCGTCTCTACTTCCCTTTTTGTGCAACGGTACTATTATACTTTCGCTCCATTCCGCGGTAAAACTACCTTCCTCGTAAATAGTATTAAATAAGTCTTTCAAATAAGGCACACTGATTTGGTAGGTATGTTTGAACATCTCAATACATAATCCATCTACGCCTGGGCTACAGTTATCTTTCAACGAACGAATGCGTGCTTCAATTTCGTCAGCAGATATTCTTACGGTCCAGTACGTCTGCGTTTATGTGGGTGGCCAGTTCTGTAAACTCGTTCTGGTTAACGGAACGGGATGTATTATATGGCACTTTTTGTTGTTGAAAGTTTTTATATAGCATGATAGTATTGGGCAGTGTTTATGGAGATATCAGTTTAAGATAAATAAATTACGTGTATTAGGCTTTTCCTTTACGTTGGCAAATTAGATACTTATATACTGTTTTTCGTTTATGTTTGCAAGAAAAATGTGACATACCGGTAATATTACTTTATTAGTGTACTGAACAAAATTACAGTTTTTTTTTCGAAGAACACACCCTAAAATTTGCATGCCTGTACCTTTGATATCGTTAGAATATGAATAACAATAATGGCATCCAGATGTAAATAAGAATGTTTTTTTATTGAGCCAGTGCCTGGACCAATAAGTAAACATTGGAACAATCTCTACAAATATGAAGATATAATACGTTATTGGCGAGTCTCACATGACTGTAAATGCGACCGTTTGCACAACGAGTGCGCTAAGGCCATACAACGTCTGCAATGCCAGCATACAGATTTTTATTTTCTTGCAGAATTATTCATCAATCCCTACACTTCAAGGAACGAAGAACGCATTTACGTTTAATTGAAGGGACCTTTTCACGTTTTGGTAAATTGACAAAATTGAAAACATTTGTTTTAGATTGGCAAATGTTCGTTGTAGTTATGATATTTGCAAAGAAACAGTAATACTGAATATTTGCTTCGCAAAAATATTAAACAAAATATCCATCATATGAATCTTTTGACGATTTAAAAACATAAAAATTGTAAAGCGTTAAAACCCCCAAAAAGTGAATAATTTCGATAGATCTGTTGCTATTGTTTATATTAAGTATCAAATACACCACCAACTGTATCAGCAAGGGTGGCCGAATGGTTTAAATGGTAGTCTTTAAACTTGTAATCTACTACTACTACTGCTACTGCTATTGCTGCTGCTGCTACTGTTACTGCTGCTGCTACTTCAACTTTTAACACTACTAGTACTACTTCTACAACAACTACTACTACTACTACTACTTCTTCTACTACCACTACTACTACTTCTACTACTACTACTACTACAACTACTACTACTACTTCTACTCATACTACTACTACTACTACCTTCTACTACTACTACTACTACTACTACTACTACTACTACTAGTACTACTACTACTACTACTACAACTACTACTACTACTACTGCTACTACTACTACTACTACTACTACTACTTCTACTACGACTACTACTGCTACTATTACTGCAACTACTACTACTACTTCTACTGCAGCTACTTCTGCTACTACTACTACTGCTGCTACTCATTCTACTGCTGCTACTGCTGCTACTGCTGTCACTCCTGCTACTGCTGCTACTGCTGCTTATGCTGTTGCTGCTACTGCTGCTGTTGCTACTGCTGCTGCTGCTGCTGCTGCTACTGCTTCTACTGCAGCTACTTCTACTACTACACCAACTACTAATATTGTTACTACTGCTACTGCTGCTACTACTGCTGCAGCTGCTGCTGCTACTGCTGCTGCCACTGCAGCTGCTGCTGCTACTGCTGCTGCTGCTGCTGCTACTGCTTGTGCTTCTACTGCTGCTGCTGCTACTGTTGCTGCTGCTGCTGCTGTTATTGCTGCTACTAGTTGCCGCTATTTTTACTTAAGCTGAAAAAGTTACTATAACATCTTGCTTGCAGATGTAAAAATTACTCCCACACCGGTCGACAAACGACACTTGCGCAATATTGGCTCGAAATATCGCGCGAGTGTCGTATTGAGCGTCGAGAGAATGTCATGCGTCGAGAGAATGTCGTTTGTCGACCAAGTGATTTTTAGGTCGACAGGCGACATTTTCGCGATATATCATATTGAATGTCGCGCGTCGTATCGTGCCTCGAGAGAATGTCGAGAGAATGTCGAGTGTCGCGCTCGAAGGTTGACACACGACATTCAAGCGACATTCAAGCGACATTCAAGCGACATTCTCTCGACGCTCGATACGACGCGCGACAATTCAGTCGACAGTCAAGATTTTCTGCGATATTTTTTTTCTAAAACCCAGCGCGATATGCGCCACTCAAATATTGATTGTCGCATGATTGTCGCGCGTCGTATTGAGCGTCGAGAGAATGTCGCTCGAATGTCGTGTGTCGACCTCGAAGGCTTGGCCCTATCCGGATGCCGTAAATAATCGATTAAGCAAAAAGAAAAAAAGAAAAGAGAGCGAGCAAAAATGAAAGTGTACGTGGGGCAATACATAACTGTATGAAACTGTGTGAACGAAATGATGGGGTTTTCCCATGATTGTGAAGTTTCCCGTTATCTATTATAATAGCGGACGGACCTAATAAAAAGCACAGGCAAGTGCGCCCCAAATTATGCAAATTAACGCAAACCGAATGAATTCATTCCTGACTCGAGATCATCCGTAAAACGAAAAAGATGACACTGTGATACTATTATTAGATGCTAAAAAGTTGTAGAATGTTTGCATTTTAACGTTTTCACACAAACGTTACTCAATGTAGGGTTTTCCTTTTGTAAATTCCACGTATATGCAAAACCGGGAGTGTACACGCTCAATAGTTTCATTGTATCGAAACCCCCATATCTCTGAGGAGTAGCATAAAATTGGGGTCACCATTGCATCGAATAGTTTGAACGCATCCTTAGGTTGGAAGTATCCAAATCGTTTTTGAAATCTGTATATGTTATCCACCGCCTTCGAAGCTTGTAGACTTAATATTTCCTGGGTTTTGGTCCATGACAGGGTTGGCGTAAAATAAGCTCCCAGGTATTTATAATTCTGCACAACTTCAATTTGTTCACCGTTATAAAACCACTTTTCATAGGATCTTAGCGCGCCTCCGTTGCGAAACACCATAATTTTTGACTTTTCAACATTTATTTTCATCCCGGTTAGGGAGCAGAATTGTTCAATACAGTTTATTTGTCTTTGTAGGTTTTGCTTTGTATCGGCCGTGCTGGCTATATCGTCAGCAAATAGGAAGGCATATATGTCATCAGTGTTTTCGTTAATAAAGACTCCATTTTCGCACTTCATTTCCAAAAGTCTGCTAGATCATTAATAAATAGTGAAAAAATCAGAGGCGAGCTGACACAGCCCTGTTTCGTTCCGATCGAGCAATTAAAGAATCTTGGTAAGCCATCTTTTACTTTAACACACGACCTTAAGTTGCTATACATAGATTTAAATATATTCAAAAACTTGCTGTCATCTTTGATACCTTTCCTGATCAAACAACGCCCTAAATTGTCATGAACACACGAATCAAATGCTTTAAAGAAGTCAATAAAGAACACGTACATTCTCCCCCTTTTCTTACACAAGTATTTTTGAATAACAGCCTGCAAATTAAATATATTGTCCACCGTAGAATAATTTCTACGAAAACCAGCTTGAGATTCAATAATTACATCATTTTCTTCGCACCAACTAGTCAGCCTTTTATTTAATATATTAGTAAATATTTTACTTATACTACTTATGAGCGATATGGCCCTATGATTATTAGGCTCGTCTCTACTTCCCTTTTTGTGCAACGGTACTATTATACTTTCGCTCCATTCCGCGGTAAAACTACCTTCCTCGTAAATAGTATTAAATAAGTCTTTCAAATAAGGCACACTGATTTGGTAGGTATGTTTGAACATCTCAATACATAATCCATCTAGCGCCTGGGCTACAGTTATCTTTCAACGAACGAATGCGTGCTTCAATTTCGTCAGCAGATATTCTTACGGTGCCAGTACGTCTGCGTTTATGTGGGTGGCCAGTTCTGTAAACTCGTTCTGGTTAACGGAACGGGATGTATTATATGGCACTTTTTGTTGTTGAAAGTTTTTATATAGCATGATAGTATTGGGCAGTGTTTATGGAGATATCAGTTTAAGATAAATAAATTACGTGTATTAGGCTTTTCCTTTACGTTGGCAAATTAGATACTTATATACTGTTTTTCGTTTATGTTTGCAAGAAAAATGTGACATACCGGTAATATTACTTTATTAGTGTACTGAACAAAATTACAGTTTTTTTTTCGAAGAACACACCCTAAAATTTGCATGCCTGTACCTTTGATATCGTTAGAATATGAATAACAATAATGGCATCCAGATGTAAATAAGAATGTTTTTTTATTGAGCCAGTGCCTGGACCAATAAGTAAACATTGGAACAATCTCTACAAATATGAAGATATAATACGTTATTGGCGAGTCTCACATGACTGTAAATGCGACCGTTTGCACAACGAGTGCGCTAAGGCCATACAGCGTCTGCAATGCCAGCATACAGATTTGTATTTTCTTGCAGAATTATTCATCAATCCCTACACTTCAAGGAACGAAGAACGCATTTACGTTTAATTGAAGGGACCTTTTCACGTTTTGGTAAATTGACAAAATTGAAAACATTGTTTTAGATTGGCAAATGTTCGTTGTAGTTATGATATTTGCAAAGAAACAGTAATACTGAATATTTGCTTCGCAAAAATATTAAACAAAATATCCATCATATGAATCTTTTGACGATTTAAAAACATAAAAATTATAAAGCGTTAAAACCCCCAAAAAGTGAATAATTTCGATAGATCTGTTGCTATTGTTTATATTAAGTATCAAATACACCACCAACTGTAATCAGCAAGGGTGGCCGAATGGTTTAAATGGTAGTCTTTAAACTTGTAATCTACTACTACTACTGCTACTGCTATTGCTGCTGCTGCTACTGTTACTGCTGCTGCTACTTCATCTTTTAACACTACTAGTACTACTTCTACAACAACTACTACTACTACTACAACTTCTTCTACTACCACTACTACTACTTCTACTACTACTACTACTACAACTACTACTACTACTTCTACTCATACTTCTACTACTACTACCTACTACTACTACTACTACTACTACTACTACTACTACTACTAGTACTACTACTACTACTACTACAACTACTACTACTACTACCAGTACAACAACAACAAAAACTACTACTACTACTACTACTACTACTACTACTTCTACTACTACTACTACTACTACTACTACTACTACTACTACTACCACGACTACTACTACTACTATTGCTACTATTACTGCAACTACTACTACTACTTCTACTGCAGCTACTTCTGCTACTACTACTACTGCTGCTACTCATTCTACTGCTGCTACTGCTGCTACTGCTGTCACTCCTGCTACTGCTGCTACTGCTGCTTATGCTGTTGCTGCTACTGCTGCTGCTGCTACTGCTGCTGCTGCTGCTGCTGCTACTGCTTCTACTGCAGCTACTTCTACTACTACACCAACTACTAATACTGTTACTACTGCTACTGCTGCTACTGCTGCTACTACTGCTGCAGCTGCTGCTGCTACTGCTGCTGCCACTGCTGCTGCTACTGCTGCTGCTGCTGCTACTGCTTCTGCTTCTACTGCTGCTGCTGCTACTGTTGCTGCTGCTGCTGCTGTTATTGCTGCTACTAGTTGCCGCTATTTTTACTTAAGCTGAAAAAGTTACTATAACATCTTGCTTGCAGATGTAAAAATTACTCCCACACCGGTCGACAAACGACACTTGCGCAATATTGGCTCGAAATATCGCGCGAGTGTCGTATTGAGCGTCGAGAGAATGTCATGCGTCGAGAGAATGTCGTTTGTCGACCAAGTGATTTTTAGGTCGACAGGCGACATTTTCGCGATATATCATATTGAATGTCGCGCGTCGTATCGTGCCTCGAGAGAATGTCGAGAGAATGTCGAGTGTCGCGCTCGAAGGTTGACACACGACATTCAAGCGACATTCAAGCGACATTCTATCGACGCTCGATACGACGCGCGACAATTCAGTCGACAGTCAAGATTTTCTGCGATATTTTTTTTCTAAAACCCAGCGCGATATGCGCCACTCAAATATTGATTGTCGCATGATTGTCGCGCGTCGTATTGAGCGTCGAAAGAATGTCGCTTGAATGTCGTGTGTCGACCTCGAAGGCTTGGCCCTATCCGGATGCCGTAAATAATCGATTAAGCAAAAAGAAAAAAAGAAAAGAGAGCGAGCAAAAATGAAAGTGTACGTGGGGCAATACATAACTGTATGAAACTGTGTGAACGAAATGATGGGGTTTTCCCATGATTGTGAAGTTTCCCGTTATCTATTATAATAGCGGACGGACCTAATAAAAAGCACAGGCAAGTGCGCCCCAAATTATGCAAATTAACGCAAACCGAATGAATTCATTCCTGACTCGAGATCATCCGTAAAACGAAAAAGATGACACTGTGATACTATTATTAGATGCTAAAAAGTTGTAGAATGTTTGCATTTTAACGTTTTCACACAAACGTTACTCAATGTAGGGTTTTCCTTTTGTAAATTCCACGTATATGCAAAACCGGGAGTGTACACGCTCAATAGTTTCATTGTATCGAAACCCCCATATCTCTGAGGAGTAGCATAAAATTGGGGTCACCATTGCATCGAATAGTTTGAACGCATCCTTAGGTTGGAAGTATCCAAATCGTTTTTGAAATCTGTATATGTTATCCACCGCCTTCGAAGCTTGTAGACTTAATATTTCCTGGGTTTTGGTCCATGACAGGGTTGGCGTAAAATAAGCTCCCAGGTATTTATAATTCTGCACAACTTCAATTTGTTCACCGTTATAAAACCACTTTTCATAGGATCTTAGCGCGCCTCCGTTGCGAAACACCATAATTTTTGACTTTTCAACATTTATTTTCATCCCGGTTAGGGAGCAGAATTGTTCAATACAGTTTATTTGTCTTTGTAGGTTTTGCTTTGTATCGGCCGTGCTGGCTATATCGTCAGCAAATAGGAAGGCATATATGTCATCAGTGTCTTCGTTAATAAAGACTCCATTTTCGCACTTCATTTCCATAAGTCTGCTAGATCATTAATAAATAGTGAAAAAATCAGAGGCGAGCTGACACAGCCCTGTTTCGTTCCGATCGAGCAATTAAAGAATCTTGGTAAGCCATCTTTTACTTTAACACACGACCTTAAGTTGCTATACATAGATTTAAATATATTCAAAAACTTGCTGTCATCTTTGATACCTTTCCTGATCAAACAACGCCCTAAATTGTCATGAACACACGAATCAAATGCTTTAAAGAAGTCAATAAAGAACACGTACATTCTCCCCCTTTTCTTACACAAGTATTTTTGAATAACAGCCTGCAAATTAAATATATTGTCCACCGTAGAATAATTTCTACGAAAACCAGCTTGAGATTCAATAATTACATCATTTTCTTCGCACCAACTAGTCAGCCTTTTATTTAATATATTAGTAAATATTTTACTTATACTACTTATGAGCGATATGGCCCTATAATTATTAGGCTCGTCTCTACTTCCCTTTTTGTGCAACGGTACTATTATACTTTCGCTCCATTCCGCGGGAAAACTACCTTCCTCGTAAATAGTATTAAATAAGTCTTTCAAATAAGGCACACTGATTTGGTAGGTATGTTTGAACATCTCAATACATAATCCATCTACGCCTGGGCTACAGTTATCTTTCAACGAACGAATGCGTGCTTCAATTTCGTCAGCAGATATTCTTACGGTCCAGTACGTCTGCGTTTATGTGGGTGGCCAGTTCTGTAAACTCGTTCTGGTTAACGGAACGGGATGTATTATATGGCACTTTTTGTTGTTGAAAGTTTTTATATAGCATGATAGTATTGGGCAGTGTTTATGGAGATATCAGTTTAAGATAAATAAATTACGTGTATTAGGCTTTTCCTTTACGTTGGCAAATTAGATACTTATATACTGTTTTTCGTTTATGTTTGCAAGAAAAATGTGACATACCGGTAATATTACTTTATTAGTGTACTGAACAAAATTACAGTTTTTTTTTCGAAGAACACACCCTAAAATTTGCATGCCTGTACCTTTGAT